>NC_057772.1:5387976-5687976 GCF_014825855.1 Bombus pyrosoma
TATATATATATATACACAGACCGGTACACCTAACTTTATCGCCGGGAATATCTCGCCTGTAATATTAAAAATGTAATATAGTATGTAATATAGTATGTAATATACTTAATGTAGCGTAATATTAAAAATATTAAAAAATGTCCCAGCTACAAGTTTTTATAGAGAACGTCGAGCTGTATCCACTAACGTGTTAAAAAATATGTGATTTCATTAAAAAAAAAACCTTGGTGATCTTCATAAGTCTTCTACCCGTTTATTTACGACAAAAGAAATTATGTTCTCACCGAAACCATTCAACTTGTATCTGAAACGTTTTTTAATATTATCAAAGACAGGCGAGATATTCCAGGTGATAAAGTTAGGTGGACTATCTCGTATATTTATACAATAGCTATGCAAAATATTCGCACCATCGTTGTATTTATTACAGCGTCTACAAGTTAGTTAATTAGATCCAAGTACAATTAAGTTTCGTATCATCTAGTAGTATCATCATATGGCTACAACAATTTGATACTACGAACACGAAATGTACAGGACGTGATAAAAGAAAACGATTCATTGGAAAATAAAGATGCGTGTCAATTTTTTTACAGACACTGCACGTGAGATAAAAATTGTATATTTAGCAGAGACGTTTCAGCAATTGCCGACACTAAGTATGTATTTAAGTAATGTATTTTTAGCTTTTTACTTTGATTATGTTTTCCGGTTTTCCGTTACCAACAGATGGAGATAGAGGGATACGAACTGTTCCTGGTTTTACAGAATGACTCAAAACGAATGAATAACGAGCGCTAAACTGTGAAAAAGCTTGTACTTATAATTAGCACAGTTTCTTCGGGTCTTCGATTTTTCTCCTTTCTCTCTTCGCTTAGGAAGCGAACGATTCTTCCCCTTTTTGTTTCTAACGAGTAAGTTGTTTTGTGCTTTCCGGGACACCGTACGGTACGTACGCACGTAGTGATAATACAGAGCAAGACTTTGCAAATGTAATTTAAAGATTAGTTCTACTCGGTACGAGATCGTCTAGAAATTTCTCATCAATTTTAACGAAGATCAGCTGCTACTAAATAGTTTTCCATTAAGAAAGGACGAATCGCGGAGACATTAAATTTAAAGCAGAGTAGGTTATAAAGTTAATTATAAACAGACTATAAAGACTATATCTAACAAGCGAAAGACGCTTTCATGTGCGTGGGTGCAACTAGCGTGACACGAACGTCAAGGACAACTGCAGATTTTTATCACGACCAACCCTTTCACGAGTTACGAGACTCTCCTGCACGTCGTAACAAAAGAATATTTGACGTAGCGAGTTAGAAGGATAATTAAATCTTCTCGGTTCATCACCACATTTAACAATCACAAAGGATTCTGTTGAAAAAAAGAACCTGGCCACGAACCTGGCATCGTTTCATCCCCTCGGCCAGAGCGGCGTTATCGAGGGGCAATTTTCAAAAACCTGTGCGCTGAGCCGGTGCACTACACGAGTAGGTATAGTATTTTTAACTCGGTCGAACGCGAGCAAGGGAGATGAAACAGAGAAAGAAAGATTTAAGGGTCTTAGAGCATCTAGTCAGTGGTTCTCTGCGTAAACGACGTTTACTAGCACAAAGCGAGCCATATGACAAATATTTCCCTCTTTCCAAGAGCACTCGCGTATTGCCTCTAACGGGGTACGCAATTTGGCGTGCAGCGCCAAGAGCGGCAAGGCAATAAAAAATGAAACTGAGAAAGAAGGAAAGAGCAAACAGACCTCTACGCGAACAAGCAATCTCCTGACTGCAGTATACGTCGTTAGAGTGATTTACTAGAATGAAAAAATCGTCTGGTCGGTAGAAAGGAGGGCGAAATAATTATCCAGTAAAATTGTACTGTTAAATCGCAATTCAAAAGGGGAATGTTTTCAGCTAATATTTGTATCAAATATCTTTCAAGATCAGTAGAAATGAAACAGAATTTCGTTCCATAAACCACCCCGTGTCAAACCATTTTGACAAATTTTACGGCAAGTGGATCGAGAACCCTTTAAATGTAGTGAGAGCCACTGATTTCTCGGGTGCTTCGGGGTTAAAGACCGGGTGCAGGTCTTACGTGTGCTTCGCGACTTCAATTTTCTCTCGTTGTCTTTCTCGGTGCCTCTCTCCCGTTTCCTTTCTCTTCTTTCGTTTACCGTCCCTCATCGTATCCTTCTTCGTTTTGAACGCTCTCTACATCCATCCCTTCGTCTCTATGTTCCTCTCTGTCTAGCAAAAGACGATACGAAAGAGACAGCCGATATCGACACTGACGAACACGATACCGTTTTTCTTTTTTCACTTCGTTCTCTGTCGCGGTCCAAGATGTCTCTTTGGGAGATTCCTGCAGGATTACAAGGCTTATGCTAAGCTCGTATCCAACGAGGGATTCGTTTGCCGGCAAAAACGATTTACTCTATGTAATTCCACTGTAATTGAAACAAATATCTACGAGCATGCATGCTCTTGTTCCGCCTGTTTGATTTTCGCACGTTTATTTCCATCTAGTTTTATTCATTCGAACGTGGCACTACAATATCATGCTTATTGCCCATTGTATTCATCGTGCTCCTTCTCTTGACTTTTCCTATCAAGAAGTTCGTATAAAAAATTAAATCAAAGGATAAAACGATGAGAACCTCGAAACCTATTCGATCTAGTCCTTTTTTAGCGGATAGGCACTTCCTGTTCGCGTTGAGCAACGCTGTTTAACGATAGTACTACAATTATCCGTGTGTTCCAGCTGTTGACAAATGCAGATGCTCTCGTTCTTTTTTTCTTTTCCGCCTGAGAATCCTTATCGGATTCCTGAGGAATTAGCTGTCGCACGATGAGATCACATCATGCCGGAAAAACGTGCAATGCCCTTGACTCCTTTTTTCGTTCGATGTAGATATTTTACGTGTGAATAAGATAAATTAGATGACTTTAAGCTGATTTAATTTACTTCGTTTCGGTGAGAAAACATTTGCTCTTCTTACTTCAGTCCAGATTCTGTTTATAGTAGATTTCTTAGGGGATTCAAAGTAAGCTTGATCAATAAGCCCGCCTGTGCGATAGCATTTCATTTCTGGACCTCTGGTAATCCTTCGTAATACCTTCGCTAATTGAAGTAAATACCACACTGCGCACGACTTTGATACATATGTACATGTGCTTCCAAGCAAGTAATCTTATGTACCCATAAGCGTATACACATGTGGGTGAATACACGTACATAAGCTCATTTATGATGTAGGTTTCCGCCAATAAAGCATTATATCAGCAGGTTCATTAAGCATGCGTCAAGTTTGAAGTAGCAGAATTATTTACATAGATATGCTGATCTCGGAATTTTTAACGTTTTAACGTTTTAACGTTGACAATGAAAATTCATTATTTAATTAAAAGCTATCGATTTCAATAATTTTCATATCTTTATAATAGAACTCTGTAACACCAGCAGAGCAACGAACGATTAACGAGAAAGTTAAGAACACGGTGTTTTAATACCTTTTATGTCGCTTATTCCTGAGGGATGCTAAATTATTTTAACCAAAACAACAAAAATCGAGAGTACTCTTTTCGTACGAAAAGGGAGTAGCAGCTGCAACTTTGTACCCTCGGCTCGAAGAGATAGACGAGAGTTACAAAAGATGTTGGTGGGGTTCCAGTAGTCGGATACAGAACAGCCATAAAATTTATCGAGCTTTCGGGGTGGCGGGAGTTAAGCTGTCACTGCACGCGACTGCGCCGCCGAACGTCCGCTTTATGAAAACGATGATTTCTGGGGAAAGATTTCCCGAAGGGGCCGTGCAGGATAATTCGGTTCTAATTCAAGCAGACTGTTCGCGCCACTGAATCGATTTGCAATCACATTCAAATATCAAATAAAAGTATTCATTCGCCTACAAATTCTTCTATATTCGTTCAATCGATATTTTTTTTTTTTTTTTTAAGCAAGGTCTATTAAAAATTACAATAATTACGTATTGGTTAAAAAATTGGTGAAACGTAAAACATTTCTGTTGATATACAAGTACTACTTTTTGAATATTCCAATATCTATCTTGTCATTTGAATACTCTTTTCAGCAAAAACGTATCCCGTTTTTGTATACATGGAATAGTAGTGAGAGCAATACAAGAATATGCAATCTGACCGTCAATTCGAGCAACTTCAAACCGATGGAAGTGTGTTGTTGAAAGTTATCGAAATGTTTTTATTAACTCTCTCCGGTTGCCAGCTGAATAGCACTTGACAAAACGTATCTACCATTTTCTTCGTTGGAGAACTTCTCTTGGCAACGGATTTTTACTGTTCCGCCCGTTGAATGAACTAACAGAGTTTCAAGGGCCATAAGTTTTTATTATCCATCTACTCTACACATACTTATTTAGGTTTAATTCATGCGTCGCGTAAAATATTCCTGACCATGTAATTTCTCGGTATACTCACGATCAGATAGAAACACCACAATTAACATTTCCATCAGCGAGGAAGATAGAATTAACAATTCCTGTTTCGTGATTGATAGAAATGAAACGAAACGAGACAAATTAAAGTTTGATATACCGCAATTAAGCAACCTAACCGTTAATCTAAGGCAAACAACGATAACGGTGAAAACAGCACGATACATCGTCGAAGGAAAACACAAACCCTAAATCTAAAATCTTTCTTGGAAATTTACTCTTCCTGTATCTAAGCGATATATTTCCTACATTCCAGAAATTGCCTTATCAAGGGAGAACGCTCTAGAACCCATCTAAAACAGCATAAATCAAAACCATGACCTAGACGTGTAGAGCCTGTCGCCTAGACCGTCTACTCTACCGCTTGCTGGATGAACGATGGAAAGGAAAGAATAAAAGCGACGAAGGGCTCCTAAAATAATATCGTAAACCACGAACGACGGCACGTCTTGTCTACGCACGTACGCACGCTTATGCGTGCTCGTACATATATTATGAACATGTTATAGGACGTGGAAGTCTATTTCGAACCGAAAGACATTCTGTATCCAGCCGCTCGCAACACGCTGGCTTTGATACAGCCACGATATATATGAGAGAACTGCATCCCCTTCAAACTTACCAGCGATCCTCAACCGTGTAAACAACTGGGGTAAGCAAACTTATATATCCACGAAGAAGGCAATTCGCGTTTAGAAAACGTTTTGTATTCGAAATTTGTTTTCCATTGTGCGACGGACGTGATTCGATTTCTCTCGAAGAGGTAAACTTCTTTGTATCAATTTGCATTGTACATTAAGCGGAATATGTTTTATTCATAAACGCATTTGTCGACTACGGAGCATTGTGTAACGCGATAAGATGTTATGCAAACTAAACGCACAACAAGTTAATAATTGACAGGTTTAATTCACGTGTCAGGACCATTGTAGTCGACTGTAGTCATTTTCATAAATTTGTGCCTCGCTCGAGAAGCAAATTAATTCTACCTCTTGGAAGAAATGTATTTCTTCTCGTTTGGCCATTACGATGAATATATTTACGCTCGTACGAATAACATATTCTTCTACGTATCGTATCAAGCGAAATTATTACTCGTGTATCATTAAAACGTCTTTCTTTCCCTTCCTTTGTGTAATTTATTTAATCGTTAAAGATATTTTGCCATCTTTAAATGAATTAGAATCTATTCAAATTCGGCCCTTTCTAATCTTAAGACCACGAACATTTCTATCTAACGAATAGAAGACCTGCACCAATCGTGCCATTTTTTGCGCTAAACAGGGTGACTATTCCCGTAGGTTGAGGACCACTGTAAATCGGCGTGCACATCTGGCCGTGGCCGCCCTGGAAACGTGGGAGTTGAGAGTAAAGTATAAACTATGGGGTGCCACCCCATCTCGTAGCGGGCTACCTACCTCCTCTCGGCCACCATAGATGTAGGTAATATCATCGTCCATACAAGTTACCCGCCATAATACGTACGTGTGCAAGCGCGTACACACGCGTACTCGCTATCAGTCGTACTTGTCGACTGGACCTAACGGAGTTTCGCGATGTGTATGTATACGTGTTAGTACGATGAGAACACGCTATTCGAGCCACGAGCGTACGAAATAGGGTGACCGAGGTATATACACGCATACACACGCTACAACAAATACTAGCACAGTTAGAAACTGGTGCAGATACGGCGCACTTTTGTTCAACACGGTTAGCTACACTTGCATGAAATAGAACGACTGATATGCGCGCATGTAACCACGATAGAGGGGGCAATACCGTATGTGTATGTACAACAGAGGGAAATGTGTATGAGTGTATGAGGGTGAAAGGGAAAGAGAGAGAGAGAGAGAGAGAGAGAGAAGTCGACGTTCGTACAAGAGAGCTCATATATTTAAAAGGGACACAGGGTCGCGTACCCCATGGAAGCCAGTTTCCATGGTGGTCCAGATCTCTCGTGGCAGCCAGAAATGCGCAAAGGGTTGCTAAAAGCCATTCACAGGACTAATGGCTAATGGGGTGTCCTTAACACGGTACCGAATCTACTGTGCCGCTTGCCACCCTCCACGAACCTTTGTGTCTTTAAGAATAAATTCCACGTGTTACCTCGAGATCTTAAGAAATTCGTTCAATCGAAACGCGTTTAATAAACGGTATAGATAGAAATTATGGGACTCCGTGAAATTTTAATTTTAATTAAGAAATCGAACGATAGAACTACCGATTTGTAATACATTGGATCGAGTAGTAAATTCGTTCGCTTATCAGTAATGTATGTATTTCGGAGAAAGTTGTAAGAAGTGTTTTGAAGAATGAGAAGATACAGGAATTTGAGATTTGCGATAAAGAACGTATATTTTTAAAGAAAGGAAATGAGTAAATTACTTCTCCATTAGGTAGACTATACGCAGAAATAATAGGACTTGACTTTGCTTTTCGAGAAAGTTTGAGGGAACTTATATTATTCAACTTTAATTAAATAGATGATTGTGATGGAACTAATATAATGAAAATGATTATACTTTCTACATTAAAAAAACATCTCTTGTATCTGCACTGAATCTATAAAGAATTTTCTTTTATAGCGCTAAAATAAAGTATCTTTCTCGTAAACAAATATACCGAAAACGCGTTGGTGAAAAATTCGACGCGAACAAATACGTGGAAAGCTAGACACATCAATCGCGAGAGAAGCAACAAAGGAGAAACGTGAAGTATCGCGAGGGGAAAACTGACAGTCGCGTCGAGAAAATGAAAGGGAATGCCAGAAACAGATAAACTGCAGGCACTAAAAGATCATGGCAGGATGTTACTTTGCGATAACTGTTCAGGACATTCGGTCGCTAATGACTTTCCATAAAAAGCAATTTGCACCATCAGTAGAGGGGGACTTGGAAAAAACAATGTCGCTTCTTTCGCATAATCTAATCTTGACTTTTCACTTTTTCTTTTATTCTCCCCTGCTTGTTACTTTGAATACTCTTGATAACGTTCGAATTATCTTACATTCTTTTACGTAGGACGATGCCTTTACATTTATTAGAATACTATAAAAGTTTCCTTCTTATTGGCGTTAGAAAATATTTTGAATAAAGCGAAGAAGATACAGACCAGACAGTTGTTTTCTGCTAATCCTTCGCGTTGAAAGGACACTACTCTGTCCTCAGAAGCAACTTCTAATATATTGTAGCTTTATTACGAATACTATATTTCTTTTTATGCATATAATTCTCCTCAATACATCGATAGATGTCAAATTTCTCCTTAGTTTAATCCTCTATTTTATTTCTCTATCTTAGTTGTTAAATATTTATCTCACACGGGAAGCACGGCGATTCGAAGACTGAAAAATATGAACTACATTCGTGCAAAGTGTCAAATTTTTCTTTAATTCCCCTATTAGTATTTTAAATGATATTTCATTATTGTATCACGAAGCTGTAACGTATGCGATTACCATAAATCCCAAGGTGGCCATAAATATCGCTTAAGTTGTCTTAAGTGCACCCGAAACTTCGTAATTTAATATATTAGTTACGTCAACATATTACCATCTAACGTAGTGCAGATCCAAGTTTATCGAGCAAAGTATATATCGACGTTAAACTAACCAATTCAAGTTAATTAACTAAAAAACTCTCTACCAGCAAAATGTTACTTATCCTCGTAATTAATTAAAGTAATCGTAAAACTCAACAATCTTGATCCACGGACATCGTTAGAAAATTAAACGCGTGGGGGCTGTTGCAAGTACAGCCAATCGATACTTTGCAAAGTTTCCGCTTGAAACAAGGAAACTTACCAAGTTGTGATTGATGCGTCGGCGTCGGAGCGGGCCTAACCTTGTCTGGAGGACATCTCCTGGTGGCGGCTACGGTGGCAGGTAAGGGTATACTCGTCGTTCCAGCGCCGGGTCCGCCACCTGCACCACCCACTGCCGACTGCTTATTGTACGGAGACGGCAATCTGGAACAAAGAGATCAATTTAGAAAGCATCGTCCCAATGGGGTCGTTACTGTTATTCAGACTGAAATCGTTTCTGGTCCCAAACGATGGTCGTATCTACCTGTTACTTTGTAAGTAGCTAGTTTCCTAAACATTCCTTCTTTCATCATATACCTAATTCCGTTCTTGCATTTGATTTGCATCGAAATGAAAAACGTGCCATGTCGCGAAATTATTTACGCTTGCACGTCAGTAGGATTATTATTGATGTATTTCCGAAAGGAATTTAAAAGATCAAGACATTTAACTCGGAAGATTCTCGGCATAAAATTATATCAGAAATTACAAAATCTTCAAATTTTTCAATGTCAGATGGGTGGAGATTCAGTTATTCAACGTAAGTGTTTAATACTAGACCAGATTCGTTCTCATGGTCGTAATTGGAAAAATTAGTACTTAAAGCACTCGTAATCTTTTCTCTCCATACTCTACAAATTACATCCTTCTGCGCTAAAGAGATTGTCTCCTATTTCTGGCTATTTTGTATCTTTTGACATTTCAAGTTTGACGATTATGGAGCAGCATCCATTCGACGTTGACGATAGGCAAGCGACTACCGACGATGCTTCATCACGTTCACGGTCACGACTGTTGACCGTGCAATTATTGTTCCACGGATCTGCTCGAAACTGCCTTTCCGAGAACTGTTTGTTTTCCAAAGGCCAGAGGCTGTACTTAAGCTTTTCAAGCAGGCCGACGAATCGCATCAAAAGCTGTAAAGCATTACGGCAGCGACGCGTAACGCGACGATGAAATTTCACGCCGTCGCGTCGACTCGTCGAAACGGAAGTACAGATAACCATCCGGTAATTATGCCACTTAATTACTCTCTCTCTGCTCACCGAGGTAATCTCGACTGCATCGCGTCACTCGGCTAGCAAGGGAATAATACTCGCATGTGTTCAGACACGGCACGTGCGCCGCGTGAACGGAAAATCAGGCCGAACGATTAGAGCAGAGCTCGCTGGAACGCCGACGGAAATTCTTCATCGGTGTTGCTTTGGTATAAACGTGCAACCGGATCGCATACCGAAATCATGTGCTCTCAAGTCGGGAAAAGCAAGATTAAAGAAAGAAAGAGACGGAGGAGCAACAAGAGGGAGAGGAAAGAGAGCGAAACCGGAGAAAAAAAGAAGGAAACTCGACGAGGGCGTTAACGTGGCCCAAAGAAAACGCTGGTAAATGAAAACACGAAGAGGGAGAGTCTCGTTGGTGGTCGTTTCGCGTTCGTAGCATACGGCGTTCCCTTCGACGGAATACTTTTTTTCTCCTCGAAGCATCGCCGTACTTTCCTTTTCGTTCTGGTGTAGGGTGCCGTGAAATCGGTCTGCAGAACTTCTTTGAATCAGCAACCCGGTGACGAGAGGGTGATACAAATTTTAATAAGCGAGGTATCTCGAATAGTAATGCGGAAAAAATCATTTTCACCTCTTCAAATGCCGCCGCATCCGCCCTGTTAGTTCGTCACGCATAATTTTGTGGCTTTTATCGCGAGAACAATTAACATCTGCATTTCAAAGGAATATATCGGAATTTTCATACAGTACTAACGAATACTTAACGAATACTGTGCTCCAATGTTTTCGTTAGTTGTTATACGCAGCAGTGTATATACTGCGTATTTAACGGGACACAAATGCGTTTGCAAATGGGTTAGAAATTATTTATCGAGCGAAAGAACGCAACGAAGAATAGATGCTCCCGTGGGAATAAAATAAGAGGAAAACATCGGAGAAAAGGAAAGGGAAGACGCCGGAGGCAAAACCCATGAGACATACAGCGTTCGCGAAACTAACTGAGAAGTAACTCGTGGAAACGTAAAATGTATGGTTTGTCTGCAGCAAGTTAACAACACTGGGTGCATCGTTCGTGGTCGCGTCATCAGAGAACGGTAAATATTTGGTTAAAACGATGACGTCGGCACGTAGGTACTCAAAGAAGCGCCGGCTTTTTCCCAATTCTCCTACACGCGCCATTATTCAGCCAGATTTCTTATCCCCTTTGTTGATGAATCAACCAATAAAAGCGCCGCTTTCCTGGAAACCAGGACTAAAAGAATTCGTTTGTTCTCGTTTTGGGATGTTTTCATTGAAATGTCAGCGAATACGTGGAATCTCCCTCTCTCTCTCTCTCTCTCTCTCTCTCTCTCTCTCGAGGGGAAACTAAATTCGACGAACATAGACGTTCGCTAAATTAAAATTAAAATCAATTGAAATTTATTCTATTACGGAAATATTGCACCTGCGTGAGTATAAAATTTTGCAAACGTACAGCGAGTAGCGTAGCATACCAGCTAACAAAGGACAGTATTTCACAGGTTAAAATTGTAATTTATAATCTTGCTCAACGACGATGATAATTAATTCTCGAATAATTTTTACGGTATCGTAGACGTGCTGTTTCAGAAACCAGCCCTTGATGCGTTCATCTTTTTAACGAAATATCTATTTCAGCTCACGCTACCTGGACAAGCATTGATTAATATACATGATATGCGTAGGAACGTGTTGTTAAGCCTCTATTTTACAGGATATACGTAAGTCGCGATTATTTTCAAGCCTCAGGATAAATTGTCCCAACAAGACGCGTTAATCGCCCGACCTCCTTTTACGACCAGATTAAAAATTTGAAATGGCACGGTTATGCCCGTATTATAATGCATAAAGGATGGCCAGATGTTTATTGGAACTGTATTTGTACTGATAAGCGAGATACATCCCGAATGTTCCCTCAGGATATACGAGGATACGAGAGCCGTGTCGACTGGACGATATTGCTCGTAAGAATCCATACAGAACCGGTTATTCTCCTTAAAAACGAATCATCTACCCACACGTTCGAAACTGCGCTGAGATAACGTAGATATAAATACGAGCACCGTGGATCGTTGATTTAGCTTTTAATATTAAATTAAATACTTCTATTCAGTTTCTATTTAGTTAACACGAGAAAACGCGAACAAATGAAATGGCAGGGAAACGAGTAAATACGACTAGCACACGCATAACTTCGTTTCAAACTATATAATTTTTATCTTTTATTTTCATCTGCTTGTACGCAATACACTTTTCTCCTTTCACGGTGCGTTCGGAAAAGATAAGACATAAGGCTACCATTTCTCGACAGTGTTTAAAATACTTACTCCTATGTTTAACTTAATGGAGTTCACCTCTACACAACGAAAGAATAATTACATCTTCCATAGGCCGACAAATTTCTTGAAGGAAATTTGTCTTTCATAGTGTTATATATATGCTTAATTATATATTATGCAGATTAAATTTTTCAAGTTTCTCTACGGTATCGTAATTACTATTTAATCGGTAAGTTCAACATCGCAGTAGATCCGGACATTGGTCAGACATAACACATCGCCAACTTTTACTACGACACTTTCCTATCTATATGGATATTTATTCGGTTCAACACCGGATGTATTCATTACTATCTAATGACAAAATTCGCAATCGCTCAGCAGTTGCCAACTCAATAGAAGAATACTAGCGTACTCATAACGGCGACGGTAGTTTTGACGATTAGCATTAAAGTAATCAGCGTAGATAGCGTAAGAAACTAGCTAAAAAATAATTCGTAACCTGTTTTACGCGAAAGCGAAAGTATTCCGACGCCACAGATAAAAAATGTAAAATTGGCCAAGCAGTCGGCGTTAACGTTTCACGGGTCTTCAGTTCCAGGGTCTTTTTTGTTTCACCGTAATACTTCGCCGATATCTATCCAAACGAGGTATCCTATGAATTCAGTAGTCGGCCGATACATCACGAGTCCGAGCAAATATCGACGGAAGAATGGTTTTCAAATCATTCGTATTCTGTGAAAGAGAAACGACACGGCGGCCCATCGAGATTTACGGGCTTTTCTCTGCCGTAGAATCGTTGGGCGCAACAGCGTGTGAGATTTGTAGCGTGATATATCGGCGGTAGAAGGTCGACTGATCAAAAAAAATTGAAATCCTTTCCGCGAGCTGGGCCTGCGATGGTAGGGACGCTGGATCCGCGTCAAACGAAGGAAAAAAGCGTTTCAATCTTACGAAGAAGGCCGGGATAGAGCGTTTCGCGAATATTTACGAGGGTAATATCAGGAATTAATGTCCCCGGCTGGTGTTGCGAACGGCAGCGCCATTGCTCTCACGTTTTGCAATTTCTGCCGACTTGTCTGCAACCGGCCGACATATTAATATGGCAAGATATGACGTGCCTCGGCTGTAAACATCATCTTTACGATGTCTTTGTCCCTCGTTTGTAAGCAAACGACGTTTCTTCGAATGGCGGTACGTCATCGAAAATATTATTAAGCTCGGAGCATCGAGGATCAGGCACTAAGGGCGTAAAACTTCTAAGCTTGCGCTTAGCGAAGTACACCCTTACGCGGATATTGGCAAGTGTCGCGAACCTAACGAGATAGAACGGTATTTGAAAGCTCTAAGCGGCTTAAACAGAGTTCGACGGTCAAATACGACAACTATAGACACTTGATTGGAAGCTCGATTGCGACTCTCTACGACATTAATCGCTCGCTAATTGACATTTCTATTCAGACGTATAATATATAGAACGATAGGAATAGAATTCTTAACTTCAAAGGTGGATCGTTACTCCGGATAAAAGGAAACGTCGTAACGAATATCAGTTGAAAGATTAATGCTTGTACGGTTACGAATAGACCGTACATTGTCGTGAGAAATTTGAAAGTGGAAAAATGCAAACAATTTGCAAAATGCCGTAAGATATCCAGAGTATAGTAGTCTCTATTGATATTTAGCGAGAAAAACAATTTTCTAACCAGGTTTCATCTTCTCGGTTATATTCGTAAAGACGTGGATATTTATAAAAGCCCGTAGTCTATTTATAAATAATACACTTATTTCTGATCCGTAAATTTAAAAACGTGCAGAAAAAATTTGTCATGAAATTTACAGATATGTTATTTGCCGCGATTTCACACTTCTCACCTCGTCACGTGACACGCGAAACAACGACGATGAGTCGTCATATGCCGAAATAAAATCTGTTAATTAGCAAACTTGTTATCGACTCGATACGCTGCTCCTTTAGTTCCACAAGTTGTTAACGCGACTGGTCGATCACGTTTCAAGAATTTCATATGCAACTCGCGTGAACGGGCACGCACACAAACGCTGCTTGTGTTTCGTGCAGTCGCACGATATTGACACGTCGCGGAGACAATTAATGCAGACACAGGCATGTAGATACGTATGCACCCGTATACGTAGCTACGGACAAAGGGGAAGGGGGTTCCGTTAATTACTCAAGCTTCTGGCTTCCATATCCGATGGGAGACCCTCGAGGATCGATATCCGATTTCTCATCCCTGCTACTTCAAGCGTCAAGCACGCACTTCCGAAAAGTGATAGGATTCTTGGAAAATGTAACGAGATTCTTATCTCCGATACCATGCACACGTATTGAAGCGACGTACATATGCTACGCGATACCCGTATGACGAAACGCATGCACGATACGTTTACAAACTACACGTGCGACTCAAGTTGATTAATTAGAACGTTAAGACGTATATTTTCACATCGTCCCGATAAACTCCGAGTTTATATTTAAAATGGAGTGTCCTATACCTTTCACGCTATTAACCCATAATTCGTTTATGCGATTAAACATTTAACCGCTGGAATTTCCCCCTTCCAATGATACTCAACATCTCTGACTATCCATAGAGATTTTCCACAGCGATAATATATCGACTAGATCCAATATCTCTTACGAAACACGTAATACCACGGTAGATAATAGCTGCTTCTAAAAAGCGAGCTTCTAAATTTCCTATTCAAACGAAAAATACTTCACCTCGGAGCTGTGTTTGTCGGCGGGGAAAAATCGCGAAGAATACTGCCTTCGCCAGCGAGCTGTTTTCAGCGCTCTCGTGGTGCGGCATACGTAACATCGATCGTCCATAAAAAATCGAGATCGTTAACGAGTTAACGGCGATAAATAACAGAGCTGGACGGCGGAGCAGCGCGTAAAATTACGGTTTTACCTGAACGAGACGAGTAGTCTGGAGACTGGAGAGGCGTAGCTGCGAGGTGAGTTCGTGAAAGCGCGAACGACGCAGGTACCCCACCTCGAAGCCCGATCGTGTCTTCGTGGCCAGATCTAATTGGTCGGTGGATTCGAAAAATCGGCGCGGATCGAGCCCGCTAGTTTCGAAGCAATTAGAAGGAATGTCGCCGGGTGCCGTGGCGTCGATAGGCATCTGGCGCAGCTTTTATCTGGCCGAGAGTCCAACCTAACCCCGGTGTTCTGCGCTTAGGCAAAAGTGCCGTTAGAAACTGTCCTCTCCTATGTGCTTAACTATATCGGACTATGGCGCGCCATTTACGTGGATAGTTCTGCACCTAGCGCAGATAACCGTAGCCAGAGGTCGGTCAACCGATGTCACGGACTGATTCTACTAATTGCCATACTTTCCACCGTGTCTTCCTTCCTCGTTTTGTACTTTGCCCCCCTTCTCAATCGCGCCGCCGACTTTCATACTTTCCTGTACAAAACCGCGGATGGAATTTGTATCTTGTTGGAGGTTTGTCATAAGCAGACTCTTAATGCGATACGAAAAACGCGACGCGATAGTCGACGTGGTTCACCGAAAGTAAGAGAACGACCAGATGTACGTGTTAATCGCGTAAGTAGAGAAGACGAAGAAGAATAAGAATGAACAGAAGTTGGATCTTGGATTTGATTTTAAGGAATCCGAAAATGAAGAAGAATCGACGATCGCATGGAAGATCGGTAGCGTTCGTTTCCGAATATAAATATTTTATGAAAAATAAAAAATCGATCCATTGCTTGTATGTTTAATTTATCTGGTGTTTCTCATATTTGATTCCTTTTTCTCCTTTTCCTTTTTTTTTTTTTTGCAAGATTAGAATATAAATAACACTTGTTAATTACAGATTCAACCGGTTCGCGTGAAACCTGAACTGCATTTAGCGAAGTTTTCCTAATAATTAAGGTATCGTGTTGAACTGGACTTCTGGCTATATTTTCATATATGTATATCGGTAGCCATTTCTATGCTGTTCGAGATTTTCGCATTTTAGGAATCGACATAAATGTATATTATAAATAAGCTCAACTCGTATTTAGTATATTTAACGCGACTGAATAGTTGGCGTGAATGAATCTGGTAATTTATACACGGTATTAGGGGTAATTGCATGCTTAACCAGTTCTTTTGAGGACCAGTTTGCAACGACAGTGAAAGCCCCACACAGAAAACCTCGTTGGAAGTTGCCACGATCTTTAGGCGGATGATTTTTCAACCGTATAGAAACGATAAACCGTATACAAATGCAAATTGCGGCAACGTGCACAGAAATTTTACCTACCAAAAGCAATCATTCTTGCTAGATATTGCTTGCAATAATATTTGCAATTTGTTAAGGAAATATAGCTCGAGTAAAAAGAATCCGAAAAGTATCACATTTATGCAACTATATTCAAAATTGATGATCATTGTTACGAGGCAATAAGATTTGAAATGGTATATTTTAAAACGTGGAATATGTAATCCAACGGTTCGGATATCGCTGCAAGAGCATCTTTCAGAATATGTATATGCGCGCGCGCGTGTGTGTGTGTACTATGCTTCTGAAAGGTTAAACTAATAAAAAAGGTAAGTGCTTTTCCAAATAAAATGTCGGTAACATTTGTCTTACTCTAATTCGACTTGCTCTCAAAGAAAGGCAAATATACAATAAGTTAACGAAATAAGGCTTGTACGTCGCTGGACAGAAATTTGCATGAAAATGTAGCTAAACTGAATATCTCAACAGAAATATCTGCTTAAAATCCGAGGAAAGGCTCTGATGTATTCACCGGCATGGTAGAAGCAAAGGAGCATAAGATCGTTAAGTTTGAATAAAATTACCATATTAAATAAGTTGAAAATTAAGATGTAAATTATAGCGAAACATAATTGTCGAAAAATAAAAAAAAAGGAACAAAGGATAAACGAGGTATACAACTATGGTATACTTGGAAAAATAACAAACGCTTGATCATCCGTTGAGGTAATTCATCTGCAATTAAACGAACGTAAGAGAAACAGCATAACGTTGTGATATAAATCTGCGTCAAGTAGTAAGGTATATAAGAGAAGGTTCGCGTGACAAGCGTGTTACTCGAATGCTTCGCGTGAATAGCTAATTCATTCGTGGTATTAGGAAATGTTGTGTGTCATCGGTGGATACGAGCCAAATGTAAAGTTATTTTGAAGTTAACTAGAGACGTCAATTTCGTATAAAGTATTGCACGTTTACACATTTGCCGAAGAAGATCGGTTTAAGTGCAACGACCTGATAAGTGGAGATTACGCGGAAACCGTTCAGTTTTATCTAAAATAATAAATACTGTTGTTCTTAGGAAGCACATGGAATCGATAATACGATTGAGCTACCGTAGAATAACAAAATAACGCACACGGCCATCGTCGGTAATTATGGATCGTTAATTAAAAAGATTAGCCACTAAGCTTATCGATCAAAGAGATATAGTAAAATCGTTAGCACTATGAATTTTTCCGACGCGTTAAAACACATATCGTACGTACGAAAATACGAATAATTTTAACCGCGTTTTTAGTTTCTTTGGCAAGTCAGATACGCAAAATTCGACAGGTGTGCGCAGCCTCTCGTGAGCGGTTGCATAGCGAAACCGCATAGAACGAGGTAAAGGTATAAATGGGTTTCGATGCACGCCAGACACTCGTGTTTAAGACTTCCACGTATCAAGAGCGTGCATCTCAGGATCCCGATGATTTACGCGAAAAAGCCTCGATAATTAATTCGAAGTGGAATAATTACTGTTCGCGAGGAGGCTATAAGGCCGATTCTCGAGTGGTTGAAAGGAGCACGAGGAGAAAGTACGTTAAGCCGAAGGAGCCGTTGCACGTTGTTCCAGAGCACGAGATAAATTTAGATAATCTCGAGAAAAAGGACGGTGTTCTACCAGGAAGGCCGACGCACTATTCCACGCGGACGATATTATTATCACAAGCGTCCAGAGCACCGCTTATTATTCCCCACGTTGAGAAACGCAAGGACGCGGGACAAGCGTTTATTACACGCGGGTGTATTCAGCCTTCCGATGACTAACGTCGCTTAATATACATCGCCATTTGGCAAAAGAAAACTGCCTTCTGATCGAGCAATATTTTTCCTTTCCGAATATTTTTTTAGGTATTAAAAGGTCGCGTAAATTGAACGAAACTCTCGAGCAATATCAAGTTAACGAAATCCAGCTGAGACCTCTTCCAAGAATCGCTTCGACTCGAATAAAAACAATCATCGATTGCCTATAATCATCGAACTCATAAATATTGTTTCGTCTTACGAAAATAATCGAGTTCAAGAAACTGTACGCGATCTATAACGTGAGATGGCGAGCGAAAAAATCTCTACGAGAATTAATTACAAGCTTATTACGTTCTTACCTAATAACGAAACGCGAAACAAACCCACGTATTTAGTGTTTATATTTTCGTTTTCTTGTTCAAAAGAAATACAGAATTTCTATAAAAATCCACAGTCATAAACGTAACTACAAGCCGGTCCAGTTAAGCAAGAATATATCGGTACTGTTAGATGTAATTTCGATCTATTTATAAAACTGGTTACAAAAAGCATTAATTTTCATCAGAAAGACATCGCGTCCACGATCTTGCGTTGCGCACTGTAATTTTCTCGTGACTGTCGACCGACTCACGTGATATTACCGCCTTTTCATCATAGCCAAGATAATTTTGAAGAAACATTAAAGTAACATCGATAAGTGAATATCGTTGGAAAAAATTGCCGGTTGTACGCGTTTCACGTGTAACAGGATGCAAAGGCTTTGATTTAAGGAACGGCAAATACCTAAGTGAACCACCGAACAAAAAGGTTGGTCGGCCGCGAGTTCTCAGGGCACGGCCGGATCTTCGCTTCGAAACGATCGAACGCCGCTCTTTGTTCGCGACAAGAGACCGTCGAAAGGTTACACTTAATTATGACATTCGAGGAGGCACGTTTTGCCAGCGGAAAGTGACTTTCCCTCCAGTGTTTGTATTACGAAGAATACGTTCGAGTAATCGACAAGTTCGAGTAACAGTTTTATCACGTGTACACTTACGATATATACTTTCTGCAAAGTAATCGACAAATATACATGGAGTTTGTAAAATATTACAAATCCATCTAAAATATTTGGTGGTCTTGTTCGTCGATGCTACTTGACAGATTACCTTCTTCTTATAAACTTTCATTTAACATTCCTACTATATCGAGACGTATTAAAATCGATACTATTTCAACAGTAATCACAGGTTTGATTAAAACTTTCTGCAAATGATACGAGTGGTTTGTAACGAATAAAATTTTATCATTATTAATCGATTACTTGAATCGATTGGAATCCTAATTAAATTTGTGCAATACAGTTGTACGGATAATTAGGTATAAAGGCAAGAAATCAGAGGGTCTGAAGGATCGTTCTTCGGTCTCTTCGCGTTGACCGAAATAATCGAGTCCTTTTGTTCGATGAGCCTCGTTCGACATATTCAAATGTTGCGCAACGCGAGGACCATGCGTTTTAATTACAATCTCTCCATCTGCTCCTCTAACGAGTCGTGTCAAATCAGCGAAACAGAGTTGCTGGCGTTTTCCGAACATCGCGTACCGATCGGCTTTCGTTGAAAAGCAGGAAATTCAAAGGCGAAACGTTACAGAGGCAACGGTGACATCGCATTGAGCGCCGCGTAATCGTCGGATCGATCTTTCGACGTTGAACTACGCACTTTAACGAGGCGATCGCTAACAGGAGCGAAAACGTACTCGAGAATCTATTTCTGCGGCCATTCACATCGAAAACATGGACTCACGCTCGTCTCTCGGATGTCTTTGAACTCGTTCGCTAAATAAAGAGAATTTCAGCTAACAAACGAAGGGAAAGGGAGACGACGACGACGACGACGACGACGACAACGACAACGACGACGACCACGAAACGAAGGGAGAGGAACGATGGGCCCCGCGTGAAATAATCGCACGAGTCGCGAATAATAAATCAAACGGGTCGACTTACAGGCGTAGTCGGTGAAAAAGGAGAGACGAAAGGGCAAGGAAAAAGGAAATACGCGAGAAAGAAAGAGAAAGTATCTGTTCGGTATCGCGACCCGTGCTGTGCCACGTGCTTCGCGAATAACCGACCCGTGCTCAGCTTCTTTATTTCTTTTCTTTGCCCTTTCTTTTTTTCCTCTTCCACTAGTTTCTTCCGTTTCTTGTTTCCTTTAATACGCCACGATACACTTTATTCTCTCCTAGAGTTTTTCGTTAGATGATTAATCTTTCGGTCGAACGTTCCTTCCGTTTCATAAATCTTGCGAGAACGTTCGTTCGACAATCGGTAGATACCGGCAGCTTTGTCGCCAATCGATATTCCTCTGTTATAAAGCGCAGCTACGTATACGAGACAAACGATGCGATGCGATTGTAATTACCGCGATACGATTTATTGATACTTACGTCGACGTTTCTCATTTTATCAGCCTTAAATATCTGCCAGTCCATTAAATTCTTCCTATTTTACATACGGCTCGTTCAATGACCGACTATATGCAAACTTATTATCATCTCACTGTCCGAAACAGACATATCTTTCGCGATCGGACTTGTTCGTCAAAATACCATCGATCGTATTTTAATCGATCGTCGTCTGATATTCGTATACTTGTACTTTAATTCTAGCTTTTTAATCACGTATTCAACTAAAAATGGCGCACTACCGTTCCGCAGGGACCGTTTGATTCGCATCTGTTTGACACATCGCAACGAGCACAAAGCAACGGAACACTTGGCCGAGCTATATGGGCAAAAATATCGAGGTTGCAAAGCGAAACACGAATTTTGTACGCGAGCATTGTATCGGCGTTATCACGTCCGCGGGTACGCGACGAAGGTCGTGTTACAAAATATGAAACTCCATTGATTCCGGGCAGGACACATGAACCAGAACAAAGGCAGCCATTTAATAGGAACTTGATGCATTTGAATTGCACAGAAATCGAGTTGCTTCGCGTGGAGCGAAGTTTATTCGAAAGGCGTCGTGCCAACAGACCGGTTCTCCCACGGAACAGCCAGGACTTCGTTTACGACAGAATTTCGCAAAACCGATTTTTTACCTCCATTGTGTGATACACCGTCGGAGCATTGGCTCGACGAGTTAGCTTCATCTGGCAAAAATAACATAAATACGACGTTTGTCTATGCCTTTCGCTCTTTAAAAGGAAACTTTGCTTTTCGTCGATCGAATGCCAGGTGCGTAGAATTCGAGGGTCGTGGGATTCGTGGTCCCTAAAAATTATTAGGGTCTCCCCAACTCGTCCCTTCTAATGCCGCCTAAGCTTTTTTTCATCCCCGAATTCGGCTCGTGTCGGAATCGTCTTTCTAAGCTGCTATAACGTTAACGTTTTCATCGAACGTACAAGTTATAGCTAGTTTTATTATTATTATTATTATTATTATCATCATCATCATCATCATCATTGTTATTATTATTACTATTATTATTATTTTCGACGATATACTTTGGTTCAGATTTATATCGATAAACATCGTTGCAGCCAATTGTTTGTTAAACAAGATTTTTCCAGATGGGTGTAATAACGATCGAAGCAATTTCGACATAACGTTATTGTTCGTATTACGTGCATTATACGAGCGCTACGATAACACCAGAAGTAGCGCAAAAATGTTTCGAATAGATAACGGAACATTATCGTCGACGTACGATTTGTTATACACGCGACAGTAGTCGTTTCACGCGCGTTACGAGACAGATATTTTTTCGAAGAAGCGTAAGAATATGTAGTTGGTTGATCGGCGTAACTAAAAATATAGCGTTGCATTGAAAAGAACGCGCTTTCTAAAGCAAGAAATCAATTAATTAAAGGATGAAATTAATTCTAGATTACAGTTCGTTCCGCGAACACGCTTCATTTTGCGCGCACATACTGTATGCGGATTATTCTTAATACAAACTGGATTTTCACGTTTCAAGATTTGTTCGGTAATCGGATATCGATCGTCGGAGAATATTCAATGTCCGTCCTATCCTTCTACTAACGACGATTTGCAACGCGAATATTGGCAGCGGACAATTGGCGTCGATCGACAGAAAGATATCCTCCTCTTTGCTAAGAAATAACAGTATGAAGGTTTTTTCTTTTTCTCGCTCGTGTGAAACGCAGATGATCTACAATTGGAAAGATGCCGTGACAGAATGTTCTCATCGAATCGCGTGTTCGCGTCGGAGGTTCTCGTACAGAAGGTGTCGAGGTGCGACCTGCAGTCAAGGCCTAACCGGTCTTCGGGGCCCCGTGGCGATGGCCACTCGGAACACGAGGCGGGGTATCTGGTTTTGAATTTTTCCTTTCTCAATATAGATCGTGACCGAGCATGTCTTATTCGTCTGTATCGCGTAATTATACAGGCCGGGTGATTCTCATTTTTACAGTTCTTTCCGTTCGCTCTCCTCTATGATCGCTTAAGCTCTACGAGAATGCTTCTCGATACTCGAAATTTTAATCGCTACCGATTCGTATATTTTATTATTCGAGTTACGCTGTTATCTGCTGTTACTCGAGCGAAAAATTATAGGCAATGCGAAGATTTTTAAAACGTGCAATAACCGACTGTTTAGTCAGAGACACTGACATTTTCTCCATTGGATGATCAAGTAAAAACCACGTATACCGTCGTCCGGTGTGAACACAGTCCGTGTTGAAGGAAATGCAACGTATCTCGTGGGTGCGGCCGAATTTTGGTAATTAGTTTACGCGTTGCGAGATAGAAAAGCTTGAAAATCATTGGTACAAACTATTTGACTTCCGACGAGTCCAGACAAATGGAATTCAAACAGAGTATTCTTTACGAGGAGCAGGTCGTTTTCCTTCTTGTCATAATAAATTCAGCATGCTGCAATTCGCGTAAATGTTAGTCGTAAAACGTTTAACGTTCGAAGGCTATAGTTAATCCGAGCCACAAGACGTATTCGTTGGCGTGATACGGGTAGATCGTGAAATCCAGAAGCCGCGTGGAGACATAGAACACACTTCAGCTTGCAAGGCGGTCATCGTGAAAGTTCAATCCGCGAACTAAGTATGTATTATACATACGTAAGATCGCATGGTAATCTATTCGGTGGAGGAAGCATCGCGTTAGCTGATCGTGAGTCGAGGCGAACAAAGATATTTAAACACGTCGTACATAATTTATTTGGAATCCGGCTTGGTTGGAATTCACGAAGAAAAATCGGAGGAAACGCGCGGAAGGAGGTGGGAAAGATTCGCAAACGAAATAACCGGTTTTCGGTTGGTGGAAGTATCGGGAGAAGTGGCGGCGAAAGGGTCGAGAAACTGAAATCGAATCACGAAGAACGATACCTGTGCGCTTCCGGTGAATTTGGCAAGCTGCGTGCCTTCCTGCTGGCCCCACCGCTGCTTCCGCTGTTTCCCATTTTGCAGCGATTTCCAGGCTAGTACGGTCGTGTCTCCGCGCGATCCGAAATAGTAGCACTTCTTGCGTGCACTGACACTTCTGACGGTCAAAAGTGTCCCGATGAATCAACCGGTAGACGCGACGCGACGCAACGCAACGCGCTCGCTTTGGTAAATAAACAAATAGGTAGAGACAGCTTTTAGCAACGTTTCAACTTGCTCGAAAAACGAATGCCAAATTCTGTGTGTCGCGTGTGTGGATCGATGAACGCGGAGGAAGGACGCGATCGAAAAGAGAATCACGGCCAGTGATTCATTCGGTTCGTCGTTCGATATCGCTCGCGATATCTTTCGCTTTTAACTTCGATCTTTCGTTTAGGTTCGCGAAACCGACGATTCGCACGCTTACAATTTCTTCTTACACACCGTTACACTATTGTTAGGCTTTATGATTCGTTTCCTGCATCTTGATTCATATACGTTGGCTGGGTTCGCGCAAATATACAGCACCGTTTGCTGCGATTAGTGGGATTCTCGCGAATCCATCATCGCCGTCCATTCGACCGTTGATAAACGATTTTACGACTTTAGCCGCGCTCGTAATTTATAATTACTCTCATCCGTAAATCTCTCGATGTAACGAATCGCATGGTCGATCGAAGCTGGAGATCCTGCGGTTTCGCTCGAGTCGCTAATTCGAGAGAACCACCGACGACAACCGGTACATCTTTGCCGATTTTCTCGAAGCGGTTACTATATTTATCTCTCGATGAACCGGTTATTAACGGAGCGATGTTGATTCCCTTAGCGACCAAGCAAACAACATTTCAGGAAGCGTCGTTGCGCACGCAACCGTTCATCGTTTTGCAGTTCGTTCGGCAAAAACCATCTCATTGTTTTTCGATCACCCGCTACGAATCGATCGTCGAACCGTCGATCTCGTTGTCTCGGTGCAACCGTGAGAACCGTGAGCGAATCATCGCGCACATCGACCCAATATTCTCGAAACGAATCGACGCACGGATCCTTTTCCAAGGAAGCATATTTCTCAACGTGTTGTTTCGCTCTTTGTTTACGTGGGCCAGTTCTCTCGATTCGTACGATCCACGGACAGAAACAGGAATCGAAAGCGGTCGTCCCGAACGGAGCCTCGTTCACTACACTACACTTCCACCGAAGCAACGACGATGCCTTATGGCGAGCTGTTCCACGGTCATACTGTGGCCATGGTGTGTAGGCATCGTTGATGGCCCGTTTCAAACTGAGGCCCGCCGAGAGAGAACCATTCCTGTTCCCATAGCACGTGGCTTCTCTCTTTCGTTCTCTCCCTCTCTCGCCCTTGCCCCCACTATTCATTCGAGCAATCCCCATCGCGTTCTCTCTCTCTCTCTCTCTCTCTCTCTCATTTTCTGTTCCCTGTTCTATTCCCCGCTTCTGGTTACCCCAGACTCTCTCGTTCGTTCTTCCTCCCTTTCTCTTCTGGATCCCCATACAGATGCGATATACCTTCCCTTTAGCAGGGTCTCTGGTATACACGTTTCATCTCTCCTTCGCAATATTCCTATCTATCCGTTTCTCCTTCGTCCTCGCACCAAGCTTCTCCGTTCGTGTTCTCTCTATCTTCCGTTCTGTCTTCCTCTCTCCTTCCATTCTCCACCCTCTCTATTCTTCACGACGCTAAAGCCCAGGCTCATCCCTCCTCGTCTGTTCGCTTTCATCCCCATGAACCCCTCTTCGTTCTTCGCCCTCGAATCGTCCGACAACCGCGTTTCACTCTCTTCGCCTTCCCATGTTGTTCGTCGTTCTCTCTATCTCTCTCTCTCTCTCTCTCTCACTCTCACTCTGCCTTTATCTTCTATACGCCAGTACCCCACAGCCTCCGTGGATTTCCCCACTGCATCCATGCGACCAATCGCACCGCACCACTTCCGTAAGAGCCGGCCAATGCCACACGAGCGCTTACCATTCTGGATTTTTCAATCATTTTTATGATAATGCTGGCATAGCTGGAGCACGTGCACGCGCATAGTATTGTACCGAGACGCAACAATACACTCTGTGTACGCCAGTACGAGCCTCGTACGCAGAGCAAAGAGTTGAGCGCGTGTCTCCTCTACTTGCACGCAAGCGTGTGTACAAATCGTATAAACGGTGCACGAGTAGCTTTCTACAGAGTGGCTCGAGAAGTCCACTTAATTACAGATTCCAACGTCTCGTACGGTTTCGTGGGTTCGTACCGATAGCCGATGACGATAGTTTGCATCCCTCCCACCCACGCGTTGGTATCGTACATCGTAGCGGAGTAACACGGTTTCGCCAGACTAGTGAATTTTTCGTCATTAAATTAATCGATTATGTCGATTACTTTTCTTTCTTTCTGTGTGTGTGTTTTTAGAAGTACGGTATAGAATTATTAGTTTACGTTTCCGATACTTTACTTGTTATACTTGATCCTCGCCAGCTCCTTAGCGTCAAACAAACGTCGTTAGGTCGATCAGGTTGATTAATAAGTTTCACGCAGGTTTGTTTGAAAGAGCACATTGTGTGTTTCGTATGGAAACATGCTACTCGAGAGTTCGTAAATGTTTGTAAATACGATAAGCGTGTAAATACATTGCCTTCGACAAGAAATTCACATACACGTGACCCTGCTGTATCGGATCACAACTTTGCATATTCTTGAATCACAAACAAAAGATATCGAATTTTGTGCAAACGCGAAATTTGCCGCATCAGCATCGTGCCAGGGTATTTGTGGTAACGCGTCAAATTGACAAGCAACGACCGAGAGTTGGAAGTCGATGAACCGAAACTTGCGCGAATAACAGACGTACGTTTCCTCTACTTGTCTTTCTCGTACGAGATGCTGCCGAATGGAATATTTACGAAATATTCGTAAATATTTAGAAAAGTATCAACCAAGCGGCAGAAAGATCAAAGAGAGAATGTGGAAAAGACAGAATTCTTATTTAAGGAGCCTTCCATGACGGCTAATATATCGGCTGGAAAATATGGAATAGAATTTTTTGGTTACCCGTTATATTCTTGTTATACGGGCCACAGCCATAATACACCCACGTTGGCTGGTTTGTGTCGCGGGGGGAGTTTCGATGTATACGTGTGGTTATATTGTGTGGCGAGCGTAACACAACGACCACGGTCTACACCGAGTCGTGGGCATAATGGAGCATTGTTAATATGTTAATGTCGAGCGTTCCTAAAGGTTCCGACGGTTTACGTTTCTCCATTCCGCCGAAGAATCGTTACACGGTCCATTAGACGACGAGCCTCGCGTTCCACTCGCCACGAATTTCCCTGCGGGATCCTTCTTCTACCATTTTGCTCGAACGTTGCGATTTTCCATTAATTCGTTTCGACTATCTTGCACGTGTTGGCGCGAGTACAATTTTTCGCATGCAAATGAAAAGAGAGAAACAAACGTTTCTATTCGAACGCTATCGATTTTCCGATAAAGAGGGAAATGCAAATTGCGAGCGACGTCGTAACACGAGGTTTCTTAAAACGGCCAGTTTGAAATATCGAGCAACCGTAGGAAAAATTGTCGCCGGGATACGTAACGAAGATTAATATCGTCTCGTTCGTTCGGTGAAAAGCACAACCTCCGCGAAAAGTCTGCCCCGCGTAGGCGTGAGTTTGCGTGTGGGTTTAAAAATAACGACCTTGACAGTCGCGACTCACGGGAAACGCGAATTAAGAAAAACGGCAAGTCAGTGGGGCTCCTTGGTGTTCTCTGGCGAGCCGCGAGAGCAATTAACCGCGGACGGGAGTAATTAAAATATTTGAAGCTCCGAAGAGCCCGCAATTACGTTACTACGCGAAATACAGCTGTGTAAAACACAGTAGTGCCGCTTCCTGCATGTATACAGCGTGGTATTCGCGTTCGTTCGGTGGTGTGAGCACGCGTACAGCTTGATTAACGCGGACGTTAATGAGCACGCCGTCAGGTCGTTCGTCTGACGGGACGTCGGTATCGATTCGAACTCGCCAAGAATAAAAGTACGATGAGATCTAAGTGGGCGAAAATTTTGCCCTAATGAGTCGAAGGCACGACACGAACGTTTACTTATCGCGATGTATGCCGATCGATATCGATGAGATGAAAATTGAAATTCAGATCGAACGCCGATGGTCACTGAAAATTTACCTCTCGACACGAGACAGTTCGACACAAATGTCTTTTATGCGATTTCTCGTCTTCTAAATTAACAGAGACGTAACTTTAAAAATATAACGAATATTCTCGTAGTTTCGTGCTACAGTGACGTTTGCAACGTGGAAATTGTTCGTCGTATTTCTCTTTAGCGATAAGAAAGGCGAAAGGAAAGAAGGCCATCTACTGGAAACTACTGGTCGATCGTATCAGAAAATTCGGATATACAGTTTATAGCCTTCGAAACGAGGCTAAAAATCATTGGCGAAATCTACAAACGAAACATATTCGATACCCAATCGAATCGACTAAAAATATATCGAAGAACTACGTGCATTATCCTTTTTAGAAGATATTCTTCCTTTGTGTTTGATGGTAACGTTTCGATAATTCCGAATTTATCTGCGATCGATACGACACGCGATTATCGGCTGTTGGTACAGGAAATCTAACTTATCCGCGGTAGATACAAACCACAGGCATTAGCTATATTGACAGTCGGTAAGAAGGAATCTGCGTTGAAACTTACCTAGGCATGTCTTGAAGCTGTTTGGCTCTCTGCTTGTATCGCGAGAGGGCGAAAAGAAGGGCGAGGACCGGCCAGAGGGTTGATCCTGCAGCCAATTCGCCAGGATTCACGGAGCCCACGTCCGCCCCAAGAGCTCGGAGCGCTCCTACGCACAGGCTCACGTTCTCGACCTGCGCAACACACGTAAAACCTCGTCATCGATCACGCTATGAACCGATGTGCACTCGTGTACACCACGCGAATCGATCGAAAATTTCTTCTTTTTTTTTCCTTCCTTTCAACAGATCCCCAAGGATATGCCCGTAGCTAGTCGCTGACCTAAGTCGAGAGACAGTTGCGTAACGCGCGCTTTCAATTTAAATTCGCCTTATCCGATATTACGTTTGGCGCGATGAAGGATGTCGATGCAGAATTCGATCCAGTTGATGTTGAAACATTATCTAGGACTATGGTTTTACATTCCGTTTGTAATTGGATTCACAATTGCGAGAGAAAAGATCTCTGACGACTGACGTGACAGTTCAATGGGACTGAAATATCGGTTGACGCTCCGAGCTGTTTACTCCAAATGGATTCCGTTTCTTTCGTAGTCGTCAGATTTCTTACTTCTTTCGTTAAATCGACGAAAGTACGTATGTAAAATAGGGAAAGTAAAAAACGAAAGAAACCAAGTAATTAACGATAAAAAGACGTAGCATCGAATGTTACATTAATTTATATACATAATTTTCTCGTGAAACTTAAGAAAGCACGAGTATATTAAATAGAGAAAGCGAGATGAAATATGTAATTTATAATGAAAAAGTGTGCAATTTACGTTGCCTCGATTATTAACGATTCAAGTAAGAAACCAAGGATTAAAAATCAATCTATGTATTTCCACCAAAGTAAATTCCACTCGCACGATATTTATGACTTGAATAACGATACCAAACGTAACATATATTTCGTACATTTCGTGAAAAATTAATATTCCGCCATAAACGGTAGCAAAAGTTCCAATGCCAAACGTTCCATCTATCGGCTTGGCAATTAGGTGATTGCGGATTTTCTCGATACCACCTAATGACAAAATCCGCGATCACTTAGTTGCCAAGCCAGTAGAATAGACGTAAACCACAGAAAAGGAGAAAGTGAGAGAAAAGTACGGGTAAAACGTCGTCTCTGGCGTCGTTTGGGAGCAACAGTGGAGAATCCAAGACACGGTAGACGTATCGAGGTGACTGGTGCATATCGGCATACATAGTTTCGAGGGTAGAGCAACGCGAGGAAGGTACAGGAGCGTGGTGTAGGTGTACATAAAGGACGCGGCAGCACGGTATACATATACGACACAACATTCTACGAAACGTGACCGCCGTGACCATGGCTACCTTGTGCTAGCACGCGTGCCGGCCTGCCTCTTTTGTTTCCATTGTTCTTAAGAGCCACGGCGGCTCCGGCTTTTACCCAGAAAACAAACCGTACTATACTGCAAACGCTGCACACGGGGTGGTGAGAGGTATACACGAGCTACGGTAGAGAGAGAGATGACTCACCCGACAATACCCTGGGTGCCCACGCGTAGGTAACAACTAGATTGCCTGTGTGTTCGTACGAGCTACATGCGACCAACAACGATGGGGTGCCATGCCCGCGGACATCCGACAGAGAAACAGAATTCAGGAAAACCGTGAAAACCTGGATCGAGTAATTGACGGAACATGCTCTTACTTTTGCCTACCTTTTATTCCCATCTTATCCTTCTCTTTCACAGAATTTTCATATATCTTCTTTTACTATTTTTTTTTTTTTTTTTGGTGAAATTATACGCGTGTATATAATCGAGAAATCGAAATATCTTTCGGGCTCTATCGAAAACTTATTTCTCCTTTGGCATCCAATATTTCGAAGAATATTTCGAGGAATCGATCTTCTACCGTAATTATTATACGTAGATTGCGAAGGTTTTTCATCCATTTCCGAGAAATTTAAAGGTGCGAAAGAAGGGAAAACATCCAGGACATTTAGTAGGTGAGACGAACGTCTATTTTAATTCTAGTCCTTTCGATATTTGTAAGCGTAGCCATTTGCATAAGAATTCGTGGTCTAATCGTACGCGATATACGTTTCCAAATTTCCATTTGTCGTTCTTTTTACCTTCCCAATCAAGAGAAATACTTTTAACCATACGATGTTCAATAGCAGAGAATTTCCAAGCGACGATGAATCGTTAATCTTATAGCAACAAATAAATCAAACAGTGACGCGGTCTTTGATGGTGAGCAACCATTGAAACCTGGTTCCGGAGGAACGCACGTTCCCCAAACCCTTATCAGACTCCATTAACGGCGAAGCTTTGAAATGAAATCTCAATCGAAAGTAAGACGCGACGAGATAAAGGATTGCGAGCTTTTGTCGAAGTTGACGCAGACCTTTGTGAATACACGCGGTACAGATTTGCGTCGTTCACGAGATCGCAGCGCGACACGTCGGAACCCTCTCGGAGCACTCACGGGTTATCCACACGAGATGACAGCCGTAAATGGCGATGGCGCTTTTTAATGCATTTCTCTGTCTATGTCGTCGACCGTCTCCGTCGAACGTGTACTCGTGCGAACCTTTGACCGCGAAAAAGGAAAACGTTGCTCTTAAGGGAGACATCGTGCTTCCTAATAAAGGGTCGAAGGTGCATCCAACAGGTTGTTCTATTCTCCACGTTGATCGTTGGATATTTGCTTCGAATTCCTTCGATTCTTCAAACTACCACTTTTTAAACACGTGTATCGCATACGATTCGATAGGAATGGATAATTGGCGGCACGTTACTCTACGGATAAAGGCGAAGATGAGTCGAAAACGTGGAATAAGATCTGTTTCGCTCGAAGTCTCGTTTTGGAGAAAATTTAGTTTCGAGAATGAAGCTTTCGACGTGATTTATTTGTTCTTGATTTTCGTCGTATTCCGAGCCACAGAGTTTCCCTGACTTTGTCCGCACTATGAATTTAAGCCCGCGGTGCGTACGAATCGCTTGGAAGCAATATCGACGAACTCGGTACATTGGAAAGCAGAGAAAAGCGACGATGATGCACTTTTTACGATGGGTAATCTTACGAAAGTAAGTTATTTGTTTCTGGAGAAATCGAACGCTACTCATTTGTTGTAATTTCACTAAGGTTGTTAGTTGGAAACTTGTTGTACGAGAGAGGCTCAGATGATTGAAATCGTTTCGACGCATAGCTCGAATAGCTGACATATTTTTGAACGTACTTGCTTCAACTATGCCCAACTATAAAAGCGAAGGAAAGCCGTGAAATGGTATTACGCGCGCTGTATTAAGAATAGCTTGCACCATTCGTATGACGAATATCGATGGCGAGGCAACGCAGGCTGAGTCAAAATTCCCATCGAATCACGCGTATCCAATTAACCGAGTCCATTGGTAGATGCAATCAACGGATCGACGATGCTACGTGTCCCTCAAATCGCCCGAATGGCGTGTACATTGAATCAGGTTTGTAATTCAGAAACCGTGCTCGAGGAAGGAGAACGGCTACAGAGCCAAAGATGGCAAGAGATGTCTCCTTATGGTAACGTCCTCGCCTCTCCGCTACACAACAAGGAAACGAAAAAGAAGAAACGTAAGAAACGTCTTCGAAGCCTGTCTCTCTTCGGCTTTCGATTTCATGCGTATCGCCGATCTACCGATTTCTTGTTACATCTTGCGCGCTCGTTTACTCGATCCAGGTTTTATTTATTTCCTATGGACCTTCCTGTATCTGTTACTATATCTTTTATAAAACCATTTTCATGACCCTGCTGATTTAATTTACTACGATCGTCGAACATGATACGATGGTTTCTTAATTTATCAAACGGTTTTGTTAATTATTCTTCGTCTTAATCTTCGTTTCATTTCCAACTATAATTTAATCTTAATCTGTAACAATCGATCGAAACGGATTACGACGTTATTCCAGAAACAGATTTTCTTACGTCTTTCTACAACGGAAAATAAGAAATCGATACTACACCCTTGTCGATCGAGTTCATTTTACGTCATGAATATGCATATCGTATTTAAAATCTCAATTTCTAATCTGCCATTTTCATCACCGATCAAAGTCAAACATCGCCTTCGTTTAATTATACTTGATACGAACGAATCTCACGTTCGAGATTCTTTTATCGTGGCACAACAAGAAGCTGACTCAACCAATTTTCCAACTGACCTTTTTCGTCTTTTTTTTTTTTTATTACAAGCAAGTTCATTACATACTTCAAATATGGGTTTATCGACACACCCTTATGGAGCGCACGCTTGGTATACCTACGCGTCGCGCGATCGTACGAGACAAAAGTCGAAGGAGCCGATTGCGCAAGAAACCGACGAGGAGGATCTGATATCTGACGTGGAGAACCGGTGTCGTCGCTTGGCGGCACCGGCGCTTCAGAAATCGAAACTCGCAGAGAGATGATTTCATTTTTTCCTTCCGTTTTTCGTTGACTGCATCTCGCGGATACGTGCGTGGAATAGAGATCCCCGTTGGAACGATAAGTGGTAGCCATGATCCACGTAAAAATCAGATTTACACGGATGATCGGTTGAGTCACATTGACAGACCAGTTTCCACTGCAGTCTTTCTCGTTGATTTAATTGGAAACTTATACACTGCGTTCGCAAGGTTCCCGAGGTTTTGGCCGATTAAGGTGCAAGCAGTGAGACAACGCGTTAAAGTAAACGCAACGTAATCGATTCAGAACACGAACAAGATTTTCGTCATTCAAGTTCATCATAGTGTCGTATGTACTTTAAGTTTTATAAACCGTAGTATCTAGATGGAACAAGATATAATGATCGTTCGAATTTCTTTTTGTAATCGAACTCTTAAAAGGCAGAATTCAATGCGGAGTAACGGAGAAAAAGTTATAAATAAAACATTAATGTTGTCTCTTAATGGATTAACGAGTTATCGAAAAAGATAAGCGGAGTATTTACTACGCTCTGTTATATTTGTAATTTCTCAAAGTGCCAAATGGAGATATCTTGCAAAATAAAGTGCTTCCTCAAATCGATAGGCTATCGTCAAAAATATTGACTCACCGTTTAAAAATAATTTGTTGGGTATTTAATAAGAATTTATTTAGAGATAAAAGTCTCACGGCATGACTGCTTCGACGATTATAAATATCAATTTTAAATATCAGCAGTTGCATTATTTAGCGATCAATGTTAATAGATACTTAATACTCTTTGTTACATATTTAATTGTTATATGGAGTTTTAAACGAGAATTGTTTCGTACGATCTCTGCACGAACCGTCCCCAACAACGGTTTTCAACGTTGAAACGTCGTTTTCAACAGCGACAGGATTTCAACGACGAATGGCGCCGACAAGGTTTATGCCTCTGGCTGATCTCTCCTATTGCGATGTCGCCTAAAGCTACACGTTACTTTCGAGGTTTCTTTGGTTCCGGATCAGAACACCCGTCAGTACCTGATTATTAGTGATGTGCCTGGTCCAATCGTAAAACATGTAGCAAAACTTTAATCACGAACATCGTATTTTCCATGTAAAGACACGATTTATCGTGCTACTATAATCATTCCTGACAGGCACGTTAAACGAGCAGGAGAGTAACAATTTTATCCACTTCTTGCCTACTTGTAATAGAACAACGAAAGCTCTAACGTTATCTAATTAAAAGAAATATAAACATTTGAATTTTTATAATTTGTATTTATTTATATCGAACGCTTTGTAACGAGTAAGACACACGCTATTTTCGCGATGATAGATCGCGTGTGTACTGTGGCATTTAAAGATGAAAATTACCAAAGTGACCGTCTTTTATTTGGCTGAACGCCATCACCGGGCCCAAGAGTTAACACAATGAACGTCTGAATTCGTAGTGTCCAGTTAACACGATTAAATCGTGCGACGAATCGCTGAATAAGAAAACGTCCGGTAAGATGGAATAGAACGACTTGTAATGTAATTTAATGATACTTGCTGTCAGAGATCGGACAGTCTGACGATGGAATCTTACGTGTTTACTCTTTACGTATGAAAATTATATTATATTTCTTCTCTGAGAATGTAAACACGCGTCTCGCTATCCGATATTCAAATATCGTTTCAATATTCAAATACTCTTTATATCAGGGCTCAATGGAGAGATATATTTTGGTAGGACACAAAAAAGTGATCGAAGAAAGAAAGCTACAGTCACGATTAACCATACCACCAATTTTTTGCTTACACGAGAAGACTCTGCGAAAGGCTTGAGATCGTTCTTGCAGAATAAGCAAACTTCTTGGAACAAAGTATCTGTTTAATACATATATATATAATATTTCCCTCATCCCTGTATCGCTGAGGAATTATATTAATTTACACTATATTATAGGAGTGCAATTTTATCGACGACAAAATTATTAACGAACAAAGATATCAAAGAATAGATGAAAATTAATTACCAATTTAAAAGATACGAGTTCCCATGAATAGCGCAAACAGACGATTAAAGAATAATACTTCGTGCTTCGTTAAATATCGTTTAATATGGAACGGTACGATACAATTCTCTTGATCCTTATCGAATAGAAGGAGAAATTTGCTTATCGATAGTCGTTCGTTAAAGTCTCTTATTTACGTTATCATTTTAATGGATCTGTTCGACTGTCAATTTTACCACTGACAAGACGATAGTACCGTTAAACCGAAACTCCCCGTAGCCTGTCGACGAAAAGGAAATATTGCTCTGTTTATACGCGTGTACAGTGAGGCAGTTATCAAGATATTTCAAGATGCAAAAGTTTCTTGTCCTTAACGTAACAAGTTCTTTTTCGTAATAGCCATCGGCCACTCGATGCGGTTACCTTTTCGAGCGTTCTGTGTTTTTAATCAAACTATAAATCACTTAAGTGCGCATCTCGCAACATGACATAATTACGTCTTATGCAATGCCGCGTTAACGGTATATATTTGCGCGTGTAACAAATTTTATGAACATAAAGTATTATACCTGGTTCATATACGCTGTGCAGGTATAAGTCGTACAAGTCGAGATGATAGTTACCAAACGATATAAATTATGTATTGACAAATCGTTGACTGGAATAGCGATATATGTCATATTCTCATACAATTGATATACGAATCGTGGAACGTTCGTTTTCTTATATTCGAACGTTCATTTAAAAATTCGCTATAATATGTTTAACAAAGTTGAACAAATTTATTAGTAGCTAGTCGAGGATTCTTTTCTTGAATAATTTTCTACTTATCGCGTCACCTTCTTGTTTATCCAAGTGTTTGGTAAACTCTCACTCGACGATTGTAAAAAGACGATATTATAAAGTTCGGCAGTTGTAACTTTCCTGTTTTATTGACTCCATAAACGGAAGAAAAGTTGGCTGACGCGCAGGGACTACCCCTAATCTCGGTGCTTCGTGGTACACAAGAAGCCGATAGACCGATTATTTTTAGAGATGGCTCGTGCCTTCGGGACTTTCCTCGGTGCTAAACAGCCATCGCATTTATCTGTCGGATATAGGCCGGCTTTTCTTGTCACGGGCCATGTGCTTTTTCAAGTCGCTGTTGCATGCAGACCTTGTTTCATAATTACCGTGAGAGTAAGGAAGTGAAAAAGGGGAAGAGGAAACGCGAACGAACAGCACAGCGATCGCGGTTATTTCCTCTTTTTCTAAAAATATAACATCCAAGCTATCTAAGCTATACCCAGTGAAAACACTACAATTGTGATATACGATAAGCGTGAGTCAAACTGTGTCGTAGCCGTAGACCGTGTGACAAAGTGCTTAAGGATCGATCGCAACAGTATCTTAGTGTATTAACTACGATCTGGGGATAATTTTAAAAATATCCGCAGAAATTAGTATACGTGATGTCACGTAGAGATTTGGACGTACGTTAGCACGTAGCAAAATAGACTGTTGGCTGTCTCAAGTCTTCGAAAGTACGTTATGATCGTGAGGAGAGACAGAGACAGAGACAGAGAGAGAGAGGGAGAGAGAGAGAGAGAAGAAAGAGAGGGAGAGCTGTTGCAAAGTCATCGAAAAATCGTCGATGAGTTGCACTTGTTGAAGGAATTATGCGAGGATAGTAGCTACAAGAAAATACACAAAAAGATCCATTGTACACGTGGAAAGTATAGCGCTGATGGATTCAGTATACAAAAATATGTATAACGTTATATAACGTTAAGAATTCGAAAGAGCCCAGTATGACATTTACGTGTGACATTTGATAGTCAAAAAAAAAAAGAAAAAAAAAGGACAGTTAATTATATACGCTCAACTTGCGTCAATGATATTCGTTAATAAAAAGTTTTTTATTATATTTATTGAACGACCTACAAGAAGAATTGGTATTATTGCGATATACAACTTTATCACATCGTTTCATGGAGTATTTCATGGAGTAACTATTTACATTAATGTATAAATTTGTTACCGTGCTAGGAAATATAGCAATTTCTAGGAGTAAAGGAAATACTGCGAGACAAATTGTCTCATAAATAGTTATATGAATATCTAAGCGGTGAAACGGTGGCTTGCGTTCATTTGCATAAGCCGACAACAGAAATTCAAAGTTCGAGCGACAGAATTTTACAGTGTGATCGGCAAAGGATATCGAGAGATATGAACATGCAAATATCAGGGAGAAAGACATTTCTCGCGTGCTTGTCCCAGTCGTTCGAAACGCTCGTGCTCTCCACTTGGAAAATTGCCGTTGGCGTTTGCTTTGATTCCCTACCCGGGGAAAACAAAGAAAATAATAAATTCATTCCACGATATTTCGCTACACATTAAGGTACGTAGGATTTAAAATATTTTTCACGCTACATTTATACTCGTACGTTACTATTACATACAAAGTACTACAGCTTTATCGAATCAAAATAGTTTTGCACAGATTTCTTGCAAAAAAAGTTCAATTTATCAAACTCCAAACATACGTGAATATCTATCACAGAACATCGATATCTTCGATTGAAGAGAATGCTCTTGCCAATTAAGAGAAATCTAAAATAAAGGTATCGGAACGTGTAATTCGATTAAATGGACGAAGGAATGATAATTACGTTGGAACTAACGATACGGTGGTTGTCTCGCTGAATAGGTTAGAGAATTGGAATTCAGGTTGAGTTTCCTCGAAGCTCCTGCCAGACGATTTCACGTGAGTTGCATTCGAGCAACGAGGAGATTCCTAACAAGTCTAACCCATTTCCTGAGACAATGCCTATATTCAGATCTTTTCAACATGGGAAATGAAAATGTTAAACGATTACCCTGCTAATTAGAAGGTAACTATCATCGGTAACTACAAAAGCGCTTCTAAAACGCATTGATCGAAAAGGAGTACAATTGCCACGACTTATCGACTCGACGAATTACCAAAAAAGTCAAATTCCACGGTATATTGCTTCTAAACGTGCCATTAAAGGAAAATCGACGTTGAGAGCGAACGATGGAGACGCAAATATAGGCTACGAATTTGATTCATTAATTACATGATAAATTTGTCCTGTTCGAAATTTTCTTAATCATTAATATCGCTAAATTGCATGCTACGCGTGTAACTATGCGTGGGAAATACTTCATTTGCAAAGAATAACTTTCATTCCGTGTGCTTTAAGCTTATCAAGTTGGCAATCGTACCGTAAGAAACACTGTTGGCAGGTAACAGTAAGCAAGCGAGTGCGAATCGATTGCACAGTTCATTTGGACTATTGTTTACTTAGCATTTAGTCAAATTTATATGCGAGAACGTATAATCAATTTAGGATCGAAACGCGGGATGTTAATTAAATAATAATAGAAAATTCATGGTTCGTTGTAATATTTATGAAGAATAGTGGAGTCTCCAAACAGAAACGATATTAATCATGCTCAAACACTAACGCTAAATTTATACAAGCTTTGTGGTTGTTACAGTATTTTACATACGAACAGTTCCACATAGTAATGCAACGCGAAACCAGACTTGCGAAACTCGTGCCCTGCATTAAATTTCTTACGGCTAATTTTTCTCAGGTTGTAACCGCAGGTGTCACTGTCATAAGCTACACGCTTTTTTATATCCTCTATTTGACACAGCTCATGGTGATCTCGGTCGAACGCTCTGTATTACTTACTTAATAAATATTCGATGCATAATAACAGCTACGTATCCTATATTAGACTCAGACAAAAGAAAGACCAATTTACTTTCTTTGTTTCCACGATGTGAGTCATCGAATAGAATACGGGGGCTAGCGAATCGATCTAGGTGACGGAGGCAGAGAAGAGACGGGTTTAACGATCCCAACGACCCATGGAATTCACGGAATGTGCATAACGGTGATGGCGTAATCTGCGAGAAAAAATGAGCGGCTCGGCGGCGAAAAAAAAGGAATATCGAGCGGCAGTTAATAATCGCCTTGGGCTCTGTAATCGGTTGGGCCTTCTTGAACGGCTCGCGTTACTTTATCAGGTTTTCCTGGATCAGCCAGCGGCCGTGCAAGTGCGCGAATTCGATTCACCTTGGCCAGCTGAACGATACTGAGAAAAGATCGCAGACAGTACTTGGCGGATCGCAAAGCGTCTAACTTCTCAGGAAGAGTATCGCAAAATCATGAAACTCTGCATTTTCATACCTGTGTAAATTATTCCTCGAACCTTCGTTCGATTTCGAAGCAAGGAATATTTAATAGGAATATTTAATTTTTCGTATAGAAATATAAAAGGTCATACGGTGAATGCAAGGCATTTTATCACGCGAAATTTCCTTCAAGGGTAACGATACGATAATGAGGAAATCATCGCGCTAATCAAATTATTGTTAATCGTTCGATCGTCCGTCAGCACAATTTACACATATCATTTAATCCTGTTAATGTTCCTGTGGTTGCACACATACGTACGAACCTGAAACCGCTTGATTCGCGCGAGATATGCAAACGCACCGTGAGCACCCGGACGATTGTTCACACAACGAAATTACGCAATCGGTCGTTGAATCATATCCAATGCGTTTCGTGAACACATTAAACTTTCACATTTCCATTAACGAAAACTGAAAAACTTCTTTCGCGAGATAGACACCGTTTCTTCCAGCGGAATTACTTATCTCTGAATCATTCGTACTACTTCTCTCATTGTATTATACATTATCGCGAATTAGTTGGAAATAAATGCCTGAAAGAAATGGTAAAATTAGTTCTAGAAAAATACCCATGTGCTAAATGGCTCTGGTATTTACGATACGTTCACTACATCTCTGATACGAGACCAGCTGAACTTATAACGTGCTAAAAGGATATCTTAAAAATAATATCTTAAACACTTATTACAGCGATTGCCATCTTAAGTAACATTCACACGCAGAGTATACTATTATGTGAGATACGTAATTACACTTGTGTATTATCATAATTTCGTGCTGGTCCCGATAGGACAATGAATTTTGTATATTCGACTGACGCAACTCGGACTTTCACTTAACTTTCCGACAGTGTACAGAAGCAAGTACCGATGTGTTCGTGACGAGCTATAAAACCACCCTTTTATTATGCTTTTTTTTTTTCTTGTCAACGATAAAGAATTATTATGATTCCTGGAATTTGTCACCTTAATGGCTCGTATTAAGCAGCTTTACGAACTGGCTTACGCGGCGCAGGAATTCTTTTTTCTCTCGTTGGCTGGCTTCTCGTGTGAATTTCAGCGTTCGCCCAGCAAAATTACAAAGAGAGAGAGAGAGACAGAGACAGAGACAGAGAGAAAGAGAGAGGTGAGAAAGGAGAAGAACGAAGAAAGAACGAAAGATGGGAAGAGAAGCGTAACGGGACCGAAAATGGGGATGCATACGCAATGTAGCCAACGATTATGCGGAATCTCGATTGATTGGTTGGATCGTTAAGAGCGACACGAACGGAACGGGACCGAAGGAGATCTCGAGACGGAACAGACGTATGTACATATATGTATACGTAATAGCAAAGAGATCTGATATACTGTATGAATAATAGCGATGGACGATACGTATCTGAGCAACGTTGCTGCGCGACGAAGTGGAAATATTTCTTCGTACGCAACTATTAACGCCTTAAGCTTCCAGCCATTTAAGTATGCCGCCACCCCTGCGACAGTTGGCTTAAAGAGTATGGCGAAGATCGTAACTTCGTCACTTTATTACGTCTGTGACCAAGTTCAAGAAAGTCTGGTAAACGCCCTCCTGCTGTTCTTCGAGGATTTTAACCCTTTAGTAACGACCGCAATAAAAGGATTTGTCGTTCTTTATACAATGTTAACTTTTTCATTAAACAAACGAAATTTAGAAATCTGCCTCGTTTAATAATGACATAATTTAATATCCATGAAGATGATATGATAAAAATGTGATAAATTTTCAAGGATTTCTGAATCTTATTTTTCAAACTTGAAATATAACGAAGGTAGCAATCAAACGTTTTCCGTTTGGACTCGTACTATTGTTACACTTTGCGATTCATACAGCGAAACAATGTTACACGTATAGCGATCGAGACACGTTTTCCTCTGACTTTCATTGAGGTTTAAAATGCTCGTACGCATTCGATGCAGCAGACGCGAAGTGTTCCGGCGCCGCTTCGTTCTCTCCTATTCTCTTTCTTTTTTTCGTTCGCATTTCCCGTCACAGGGCTTTACAGTCTTTCTTCCTCATTCGTCAACGACGTCATAGCGTTTTTCCTACCGCGCTTTCAACGCGTGTCGACAACAATGCACGTAAAAAGCAGGCGTGAGCATTGTTACTAGGCGACACCGGATTTTTGTACAATATGACGAAGCCATGGCTGTTTAACGCGTACAAACACGCTGTAAAGTCATTGTCTACGTCTGTTTGAACGATTCTTCGAGAACTTTACTTTATGTTCTGTTTCTTAACAAGGTGCCGCTGTTATGCTTCGTTTAGTCTCGCGAAAACCTAATAACCAAGTGCATGCTCCAATTCTTATTTCGCAAACGCTGTATCTCTTTATAAAGAAATTTACGAGAAAACACAGAAACACCTGTGTATATCTTTCCTACAATTACTAATTCACCTATAATTATCAGCAGGTGAATTCACAGGAGTTTAATTCCTTTTTAAATAACTGATCGATACATCTACGAGAAACTTCTTTAACGAGAAAGATTCGATCGAGCAGCGTAGCCTACCTGCGCTCTAGAAAGATATATGGCTAAAAAATATTCACTAAATAATATTGGTTGCAACATATAATATGTAATATTTGTTGCAACAATTATTCGAAAGCTGCGAATTTCGTTATTTGTCCCGCGTTAGCTGTTACGTTAGCCGTATTAAAGCGATATTTCAACGAGATAGCGGTAATTTCGTACGATATTTTTCCAGGTTTCGGTATAAATATAACGAGCGCAAACAATACATGCACGTAGGAGGCGCAAGGACACAACGACGCGGACACGGGGTGCCGTGTTAACGAGATACTAATTCGTTGGTAACACGAACGCAAGAGTTGCTTTTCGTTGAAAATACAGATAGGAGAGAAAGAGGAGCAATTCGACGATCATGCATCGATGCACGCGGCCGCCGCAATTCCGCGTACGTGCACACCTGTGTAAAATACCGCGAGTCGATGAGCCATAGTCTGACTAATTGCACTCGAGTTTCGTTTCTGTCCACGATTGCCCCGCGCCCCCGGTCTGACGAAAAATTTGCAACCGACCTATCCAACAAATTTCAATGAAATTGCATCGCGCTCACAGGCCAACACAAACGCGTTAAAAGCTGGCTGCGCTTCGCGTTTCCGCTACCCATGAAAATGCTCAACCTGTAGAAATAATGCGTGGTGAATAACATTTAACCGTGCTTTCGTTGATTTTCCCCTTTTATTCTTTGCCGCGACCGCTGCTATAAAAAGTATCGTCGTACTCGTCGTTCACTTCGTTTTTATTATACCGTTCAATTTACTCTTGGGAATAATTAATTAAATTAAAACACTGGTTTTACACAATTTCTACACTTCAATCTCGTTGCGATCCCGCAATGTTTTATGTCTCAAATTCGCTTTCGTTTCAACCGAATTGAGGGCTTTTATCAGAAAAATCATATCGACAACGGTTCTTTCCTATCTGTCGAGAAATTTAAGAAATTTTCCAACGATAGAGAAACGCGAATCGGTCGAAAATGATCCAAAGAACGGGCGTTAATTTTATCCTCATTTCACGGAATGTGCAACTAAAAATATTTCTAGTCGAATTGTCTGTCATAATTTTTATGACGTTGAAACAAGTCCCGAGACGATAAAGATTATATCTGCATAACGTCATTAGATACACTGCGCATAGCACTCTAATAATACTATAAATTGAAATACGTCGAATATCATTTAACGTGCATGTTATTCTCATTTGCATTTACGCTGTTATTTCGAATAATCGTCGTACAGAATTGCTCTTCTGGCACGTTCGTAATAACCGTAGATACATACCAGAAACCAGATATGTTCGCGTATATGTACGGGGTTATCGTACATTTTACCTGGAAAACAAGCATCCGCGTAAAACGCCCAAGTAATGAATGCACCTTCTAAAATCCTATCATATTTCATCTTGTACGTTGACACATATACTGATGTGAAAATTAAATAGGGATATGCACGAGCTTGTGCGTATTTGTGGTTATGTGAATATTCAGAGGCACGGGAATAATACGTGTGTACATACAATACAATCGTTTCGAAAGAGCTGATCTAAAGAAACGTGACTGTGTTTCAGACAGCTCGAAACCGCTGTGTCGTTCGCTTCGTAGCGTGAACGTTTCCCGCTTAAGAATACCGGAAGCGCTGGAATTTGTTTCAACGCGACCGGCGTTTCTGAAGGCCGTTGTTGTTGCAACGTAAAAAGTAAAACCGCAGCCTAACCGAGTAAAAGTTGATGCCTTGTTCATCGATGTCGGTCGTAACCTTCTTTCCCTTTTCTATCCCGCCATATTTTTGTTGCATCTTTTTATAACTATTACAAAATAATCACGATCGCGTTAAGATTTTTTTCATACGAATAACGAGGTTACCGAATAATAAATCTGTTAATGTCTCTTCCGTAGCTTTCCGGTTCCTTGTCTTACAAGCGTTCAAGAAATTGGGGACTTTTCGTTCCCGACTTTTACAGTAAGTAGGCTTATCGTTCCAAGTTTACGTCGAGTTGTAAACTCTTTCATTGAAAGTTCTATCACTTATTATAGCGACCCTACTTCCATCCTTCCAAGAATTTAATGCTGCATAAGGATCGCCAGATAGTTACATACCCTGTCGTTATACGTAACGATATAATTTTTCTTTTTTTTTTTTTTTCATTCCATTTAAAGATATTATTTCTTCCGATCCCAGGCGATCCTGATGTAGCATTAAGTCCTTGGAACGACGGAAGTAGGATCACTTACGTAAGATCGTATAAGTGCAATAGGTATGCCAGTCTTTCGACGAGAAGCACGAACACGCAGATTAATCTGCACATGGACGAGCGACCTGTGCGACACTCGCTGCGGTTATGTAATTTATTTTACGTTCATTTTAAGTAGCGACTCGATGGTACAGAAATACCGATCGTTCGTATGTTTACTGTCGGCGATTAAATACTAACGTCCAATAATGTAGCTTCGACATTCTTCGAGTAAATCTCAAACGCGATGGCAAACATTTAACGAACACGTGTAATAAAACGAACAGCTTATTCATCAAATAAGCTCTTAATAATTTATAGATTCTACAGTGCACTTCGATAGTCGAATTCGAAAGTTTCAAGGATTAGCAACAAAGGAATATTTATTTAAATTAATAAAAATGATAACTTTTCTTGTTTAATTGCAAAGAGCGGAGTAAAGCTGCGCGAAGATTAAGAGCGACCCACTTACTTCGTATTATTTCGTTTGCCTCGAAATCCCAGGTCTCTCTTACTCGAGTCTCACTCTCTGTATGTGGCATAGAGATTTAAATTGAAATTACGGTCTTGACGACGCTAATTATTTCTATTACCAGTGGAATTAAAATTGTACGACCAGCTCAATGACGCGGAGCAAGCACTATCTTGTCGTTCGACCACTGCACATGTGATCGTGTCAGATCTGGCTAAGGTCGAGGCAGAAACGGACAACTTCGTTAAGAATCATCATTATCGTCCACGGCAAATATGTTATTCGCCATAACGTAATTCTATTTGAATTCTATTTGAAAAACATCCTTAGTAATAGAAACTTATTTCATTGCAGCGCCGTTACTATATATTCGGTAATTTAAATGTCGAAACTAAGAAAAAATTTACCTGTTAACGTCAAAGAACTGTTTATCGTGCTCGATTCGTACGTCAAACTTTTTCAGATTCCACATATCCATCGTGGCGACAATAGAAACACTTACGGAGATCAAAGTCTATTTCGATCCACTGAAGCTGTTCTTGAATCACCGTTGTATAATTCGCGAACGACAACAGTTTAAGAATTTACGAACGCACACTGTCAAAACAATCGCAATGGATTTCTCCGCGAACTACGTTCGACTCGAAATAATAAGAAATTTCAACACGCTCTTTCGCAACTACAGGCTTCGATTTCTACGTTGTACATCGAAAATCGTTATTTCGTTCGTAGTTTGCAGCGAATCTTGTTAAGGAGTAGCCACGAAGGGCATTTATCGTCACAGTGGTCGTGACCAATTCATTGTCGCTTCACCGAGAGAGCGAAAATATCGCTTCGACTGGCCATGCCTATTTATAAACCTTCTTAAGGAGATTCTCGGACGTTTTGCTTCCTTCTCTCTTTCTCTTTTATAGCAATAACCTCTCTTTGTTCTGGGACACTGGAACCGTGGTCCCTTAAAGAGAGTTCCTCGTCGAGAGATCGAATAAGGTGGCAAGCCAACGCGAACCAACCCGCGTCACGAGAAACAGGACGATTGATCGTCGTATCGTTTTCAAAGTATCCTTTACACCATGAACACCGTACTAAATATCGCGCACCCTCGATTATACATTTCGTACGATCTCCCATCGTTTCTCATCCTCGTCACGTTTTTCGTCTTCTGACGACTCTTTGATATTTCATTTTGATCGAATCGTTTTTATATTACTGCGTTAAGACGTTACGAGCTCGAGTATCAAATCTTCCTCGTTCTTGCGCTTCCTTCCCGAAGCATCTTTTCTAGTATCGAGTGAAATGGCTCCATTTGTCAACGTCGTTTCAGCAAGGGCTGAAAATTTTATCGCGAACATAAAACGTAATACCATTCACGTTACGAGGATTACAAAAATCCAAGGTCCATCCTTTTCCATTTGACCTACGTCTTCCTCCAGCGAGTTTCATTTATCTCGCGCAACGCAGAAAAATTGGAGTTGTAACGTGAAACGAAATATCCATCCAACGAAAACGCGTCCAGATGCTATTTTTCTTTTTTTAAATCCAACGATATTTAGAATCTCGTGACGTAAATTTTCATTTCAACTGATCCCTCATTTTTAATCCTTCGTGGTTAATTCGAGTATTTAATTTACAGGATATTCGATTTTACTCGTCTCTCTTTACTGCGCTGTTTCATTCAATACTGAAACTTCAAGAACACTCTCGTACGATATCTCGTGTTTACCGACACTGGCGCGAAAATATAACTCGGGAAACTGTTGCAGCATCCGTACTAACAGACCACCACTCGTCGAGTACTACTTGATGATAGATAGAGGCCACAGATATAACGCATCCAGTAGCCGAGTCCGAATGTATTTTTGCTATTTGCTTTTACTATTTGCTCATGCTATTACCATTAATTCTCTATATGCTGTAAAAATACAGCATCGAACGAGCACTATCTAATTTCCAAATTTGTCGCCGTCTAACATTTTTACAACGGTAGTCCTTCTTAAACGTTAACGACAAGTAACAGATAAGAAAATATCGATAATTTTCCAACTAACCGACGTTCAAAAATCACTCACTGTAAAACTTATTATGAAATCTAAAAAGAAAAAAAAAAAGAGGGAACACCAGTTACGTGAAACTCAATTTGGACAATGTATGTCTGTTAAAACTGACGATATTATTTTATTACATTCTGTATAACTTTCTCAAAGATACATATCGCGTATGCGTTTCCCGGCACGACGCAAAGTTTCCAGCGCGATCGGCACAGCATCCACGCTACCGGATCACTCGTGAGACACTAACCGACAAGAGACAGAGAACGCAGACACGAGGTAGAGGTAAGCTACACCGCAATTGGTCGGGTTGGGAGATGGAAGAGTGTATGTTAGCAGGATGCAGAGAAAGAAGGAGACGGCGGATAAAAGTGGGAAGTAGAAATAAGCAGGTAGTGGGAGTGGAGTAGTAGCTGGTTGCGTATACGAGCCTTAAAAGCAGGTATCCACGTGGCCGGTGCTCGTAACGTGGGGTCAGTTCGTACCGCGATGAAGCAGTTTGCCATAAGAATAACGAGCCGAAACTTTTGAAGTCTTATCCCTCTTTACCTTTTTTATCATCGAAATCTTTCACGGTATTTGCAATTTGCTACGGTAACTGCGGTCCTTGCCGATGAAAGGTTCGATCACTTCGCGCGTTTCCAAAGCTTTCTCGACATGGGTTTCGATAGAAGCTTCTCTATATATAGCCTTTATGAAGAGTAGAAGACACTTTCGATCCGATGAAGCGCAATACTAGGACCCTCTTGCACGACACTTTGTTAAATAGCAATAGCGAATCGACAAGCGACGAGTTTTGAAGCGTAGATTTCCGTCGTACAGTTTACAACGTACAATTTCTGAACTTTAGATCTTACGTTGTACGATTTTACAATTTCACGTCGAATAGGAAAATCGGCTGTCTCGAATCGAAAATCGAATTTACTTGTACACGTTTATCAAACTTATTGCCGTTATTATCAAAGTTGTTGCCGTAAGATTTTACTAACGGCATTAGTTCAATTGTGCAAAATGGCTCTGGCAATATTTTGCTGTTCCCTTTATTCGAAAATTATCATGAATTCCGACAACTAGTTTCCGTTTATTTGTAAGGATTGCAGCATAATACACGGGCAATTTGGAAAGTCAATGAGGTTTCCATTTTACTCGATATGCAGCTACATTGTGAAGTTCTGAAATATTCCCTAATTTGATGTTGTACTTTCGTGGGAAAAAGAGAGCATAGGAAAATAGGACCACCCCCTCGGTCCGGATCCTGCAAGGAGTAACTCCTACGACACACAATAACCAAGTAAATTGGATGGAAATTCATGAGCCGAGAGCGGTCAACGCGTTTTCTACCCTGCGTGCATTTTGTATGAGTTGCCAGGAACTAGCTTCGACGTCGCTTATTTTATTTACGAGGGTTCGTATTTTGCGGCACCAGGAAAATTTTTCGGTAAAGATTCAAAGTTTGATGACAATGAAATATATTGGATTAATATCAAAGTCAGCGTTACCAATTACAATTGACAACTAGATTAAAAGTAGACACATTTATCTGTTAACTGCAAGGGTCTGCGCATATCTGACCCGCTTTGATATTTTCTATATCTCGAAGTTGCGTTCAACGCCCTAGAAAACATTACGAAATACCAAGCGTATCTTATCGCGAAATATTTGATCAGCACGTGAGAGTTTTCTTGCGAAAACTGGACGTTTCATCTTTATTGCTATTTGTTCAGGCGCTAAGTAAAACTGCATAGGAGTTACGACCGAAGAAGTTTTAATTTGTAGACAAAGAAAATTTATAGAGGTTCGCGTGACAACCAATAGAAGCTGACAGATGAGCACTTACAAAGAGGAATCTTGCTCTGCTGGACACTAATTAACCAAAGGACAGAAGATAGAATTATAGCCGAGAAAGATGACGAAAAGGATAGCTGGAAATTGCATGTTATGTGGGTGCAATGCCTAGTTCTTCTTCACATTTTTCTCATTCCCACGTTCCTTTGTAATGATTAGCTAGCCACATACTATCAATATATCCCGTATGCGAACACTAAGACTAGTAATAATTGACCGAAAAGTAAATATGAACGAAACAAAAAATTGAATATTGTTCAAGTCTAAACTATTTCACGAAGTATTGCGAGTGAAAATTTGTTTGAACGTTGCACCGTAAATTATTTTCTTTCCAAATGAAGAGGAAGAACCATTTCCAACCAAAATTTCTTCCCAGGAAACCACACCCATGTTTCCCTGCTGTTCTCTCGATCTCTCTTCCAACCTGCCGTGTAAATATCGCGTCTATATCTGGGACACCTGTGGCGAACATTTTCGTTGACTTGCTAGACAAGGACATACGGGCGATTGAGTAAGTATATTTGCACTTGGATATGGTTTTTGTCCATATTCTTTCCTAACAAAGCTATTCGATTAACTATTACTTCAAATATTTACGAAATAACGTTTATCAAATTATCTTTGACCTATACGTATGCTGTTGGCAAAATCAATCAGTATTTTGGTAATAATGTCTTATCGTGTATTATCACTATAATTCTTCAAGAATTTATACCGTTGCATACCAAATATATACCGTTTCAATTATATAGATTTTATAGAATAGGTTTGTTTCAAATAACCATATTCTATAAAGTTTTATGTAATAAACTTTCATATTACTTTCTTAGAACGTTCATGATTGAACTGGTCTTTGTTAAGCTTCCTCAGAATCCCGTCGTAAACGGTTAACACGTTCCTCAGGAGAAAAATACGTCGAACGATATAAAGAAGCAGAAGACTTTAATTATCAATTACCGTAGTTAACGCGAGCTTGTAAAACGTGATATTTTTATGGCTATCAAAGCGGAGCCGCGCTACTCTAATAAAATTTTCTCATAGCTACCGTAACGTAATCCATTTATTTATTTCTAAAACGTTGCTTATATTTATAATTTATTAGCGCGGTGTCGTTAAAAGACGGCTGGTTGACTAATAACGTATACGCCGAATGACTCACACTCACGGGAGTGGACTCTCCGTGAAATAGAAATAGATCTCGATGGACCGGCTCGGATGGTCAGAGATGCGATGCTAGCCACCGATTCCGGTTTGGTCGATGACTCTTTTAAAAACAGCACCAACCTCTTTCACTTGACTAATCTCGCGATAAAAAGGAAACAATAACTTCTTGAAAGAAAAAAAATTCGCTCTTTCCTTTTTAAAAACACCGATCCCATTATTTATCAAAGTTTCCCTATTTGTATATCGTGTTTATCCTTCGTGATAAGAGCCCTGCCTTGGACAATATTAAGTCTGTGTACGGTTTGTTTTAAATTTATATTGAAAGATGACAAGAACCAATGATATAACTTCCTTAGATATAAAAATTATCAAAAAATCTTATGATATTACTCTCTTATAAATATCCTATATCGAAAATATTACAAAATATAAAAAGAAAAGTAGATTATATTATTCGGAAATTAGAATGTCTATGATAACTATATCGATGTAACGAAGCATCGTGGAGTAATCCTCTTTTAACGAGGATAATTTAAATTTGGAACAATGATTTGGCGAGACACGCAAAGTTTACCTGACAAACTAGAACATAGGTTTTGGAGCAATCAACGGTTTCCTGTTTATCGTGGAAAAAGCTTGGAAAGTACGCGTTCCCTTTGGTTTACGAGTGGGACGTGTCGCAGGAGTTACTGTGGCCTGTAAAGTGACGTGCTGTAAGTCGCGTGCTGCGTGAGCGAACCTTGAAGAAAAACACGTGATTCGGGTTTCGCGCTTTGCCGTCCATATACCTCAACGCGTATACGCGTTACATTTGGGCACGTTTTCGTGTGTACACGTATAGCCGCGTGGCACCGAGCACAGACGCAACCTCGTTGCTTTAATTATAGACCGGAGCCCTTCTTCTTTCCTTCGTCCACCCTCGACACCGCGAAATTGGAAAGCGTACGTCTGCCACGGATCGCGCTCGTTTAGTATAGCAAAGGGTAGCAGAATTTTCGGAAAGTTCCCAAAATGTACTTCGCAAAATATTTGTGGCAATGAATCAATTGTTGTTTTCTTTGTTAATGATATTTTTAAATAGCATCGACAATGATTTGGGGAAATGATCTTCTTTTAATTAAGTGCCAAACGTCTGCTGAGGTAGATGCTATTTGTGAATATTTAGGCTAGACGTCATGTTGGCATGAACGTTGAAAAAGTTTTAAAGAGATTACCAGAGAGCTCTATTCTAAGACGTTTAAAGTAACTTTACTGCAACTTTACTAGGTCATCGAAGGGTTAAGTAATATGTTGAACATCGAACAACTTCCTAAACTCTGTAAAGACAATTTTTAACACTATCGGCAGGCGAAACACGTACTGACCGAAACAAATTAAATTTTCTAACATTTAGTTCTCCAAATTTTCTGATAGAAACTATCCATATCTTTCGTGAGAAGTGCGTCAAAAAGTATAGATAGACGCATAGTTATATATTAAAAGATTTTTACAAATATTTGCGACTATAATAAGATATAACTAATTTGATGCTTTTTAAGTTTCGCATTACTTAAATCAATTCTTATATCGTACAGCGAAGATCACGTACTAATTATGGATTGGACACAGTCACAGGCACCACCTATTACGCCTACACAGCTACGCGGATATAACTATTATTACGTAATTACATGGCGAAGATTATTCCTCTTTCTATTGTCGCAGGGCAAGTACTGCTTGTTAGAAATAAAATCCATTAAAATCGCGAAACTACGCGAGATGTTTAAACGCAGCTGACTCCGGCTGACAATGAGCCATTTAAGATACCAAGCTACAACGAACCATTGACTCTGGTTATGAAAATGGGAAATGGCCTCGTTAGAATTAAAGACCAACCGAGTTAGTATATTAATTTATGTAATTTTCGTCTATTGTACAATTACCAAGAACAGTGTACTCAGACGTTAAACGATGATATTAAACGTGGAAGTATCAAGCATAAAATCTCCGATTCAAGCAGGATATAAAATAAACTCGTTGCTAAAATATTTAATTAAATCGAATTACCGTGAACGTAAATCTTCCATCCTTTCCTTCTGTCTTCACATTGAAGAAATTATAATTTGTAAATGTAATTTGCCACAAATCGGATTATCAGAAATATACAACCTTCTTCGAGATACGTAGTTACTACTTTACATTACAAATGTTATCTTCGGTCATCTTCGATCTGCACCGCATTCTATCGAGATTATGCAAATAGAGAACACGACGAGGCATTATCCCGCAAAGTGTAACTCGACTTGGTCGATCTATCCGGATGTGACGCAGCTCGTTTTCACCGAGATGTAGTTGGGATTCATAAAATGCTCGTCTGTACTCACTTCGTCTGTCCATTCACATTTCTCCGATCTTTCCCCTAGTCCTTTCGCTATAGCTTCGACATTAGAATTGAAAAGCAGCGAGATCCAAGATGCAACGAGTAACCAATCTGACTAAGAAGATCACAACAACGTTTCTAATAGGCTTTTGACTCGATAAGGTAATCGCGTGTTCTTGTCGTGAAACATAGTGCACATAGTTTCTGATCGAATTCAAATCATTAAAAATATTCTGCGATGTTTTATATTATAGAATAATTGGGTTACTTTACAAAGTATCGAAAATAGTATCTGAGACCATAGCGATTTTTCTCAGATTTCTCACAATGAAAATAACAAATTCATTAAGTCGAATAAATGATAATATCGAAGTAAATTTGAAGAATATAATATTCTAAGAAACGTATTACGAAATGAAAATATAATGTAGAAATCTTTCTTTTCTTTACAAGTAGGATCAATATTTTATGTTTCTATGGCGCAACAGCAGATGAGTGGCACATTCGTCCAGATTTTATCTATGTACCCCGAATGCAGTTATAGGCTTTCTATTTTTAAAAGACAAGTCGTAAACGTCTGCATGCCGTGGTGATCGAGTCTCATTCGCTTCACGCTAAAGTTTTTGTACTTTCCTTCTACGTATGAAATATCTCAAAAATAATACTTTAACATCCGCCGATAAGCGGATAAACGTTACCAATCTTAGGAATTGTTACGCGTTATTTCGAGTAATATTAATGCCCACAGAGTACACAGAAATTGATTCACATTTCTCTAGTAATTAATTATGAGACCAATCTACGATGGCTACAAAAAAATATTGACACATATCTTTATTTTCCAATGAAGTGCTTCTTTTTTTATCAAGTTCTACATTTCATTTCCACAGTATCAAATTTGTGTAATCATATCAAAGTATCATTAAACGACACTAAATTTCGTTTACTTAGATCTAATTAATTTGTATACAAAGACGATACGATAATTCCAATGTCGTATCAATGTTTCATAGCCATTGTACAATAGTCTAGAACTGTAAACGTGCAAAAATTGTTAAAAAGAAGCTTACCATTTGTTGAGCGTTCCTCGGCTTTCTATTTACGTCAATCACCTTTTGATTGGCTGCAACGAGAAATATACGATAATTAATACAAAGATGTCCTCTGCTGGTTAACGGGCAGCAAATCGTGAATTTATCGAGGTACATCACATATGGTGTTCGCGTATAGCACGTGACCGCGTTACCCCACGAACTAACGACTTTACTGACGATTTATGTGTTATGGGTAACTGTCCAATACCATAAACGATTCGGCCATTGAGTACTGTTACTTGCCACTTTATTATTGGCACCAATCTCATTGACTTCCAAATGTGCGGTTATCAATGTAATAATGGAATTCACTTACTGACTGCTTCAACTAGGTCAGCTAGAAGAACACCGTCACAAAGATCCGACTGAAGATCTGTCACCCTTCTCTTGCACCCACCTCTCTCCAAATAGTAATTCGCCCAGTCGGTATAGATCTGCACAAAAAATAGTTCACGTTAATTTGATATGGTGTTTTTAAATTTAACAAGTTAATTCAATGTCTGATACAATCTCGTTTCTACAAATCAAAATAAATTTTGCGCCAATTAATATATGTATCTATAGAATTTCGATAAGAACTATGGAGTGCTAAAATAAAATTTGAAAATAATAATTTCCAGCGAATATAAGGATATGTTAAATAATGTATAGCGCATCTGCTATATTATAAATCGAATTTATAGCATAGTGATAGAAATCTGACGTCGAAATTGGACGGTCTGTCCGCGAAGCGTCCATAGATTTTCGTCATCATCATCATCAAAAGGAGCACGATATTTTCATTCGCATTCTAATCACGCGCTCGCACGTCAGCCGATATAGAAACGTTATCTCTTGCCTATTGCAACCATGTAGGCGCACACTTACGTTTATTAACTGCGGTGCACGCAAAGTCTATCCAAGTATGTATATGGCCCCCTGTTTGCAAGCTATGCATAGTTTTATCGTTCTGCCTACAGAGCGATACTTCACGAGCAACGTGTTTGAGCTGCAGGTGCGTTCTGTCTATCAGAGACATTACGATTAAATCAACCTCTGCGTACTTAATGATAATTGATTTCGTTGAATTTCATGAAATCGGAATTCCAATCGATTACATTGCTCGCACGACTGCTGCGCATAATAAAAAGCTACAAAATGCAAAACCACAAAGATCATTTGTCATGTACCGGAGTTATCAGCGAAAAGTAATTAAAAGATCGATTACATAGGGAACCGTAATTCACTAAGACAAAGAACCTAACTCCGTTCGTAAGATATCGTAAAAGCGATGAACGGCCAATTAAACGTAAAATTTATTCCCCTATGGAACTTCTATGAAATTCTAAAATTTCTCATGCCTTTAATTAATCAAAAAATTGTGGCCAAAAAATTTATATTTCCACGTTTCCATTTATATCCGTCTATTATTCTACCATTATCTTAACGAAGGACACACGTTGAAAAAGCACCGAAACAGTCAATTAAGACTTCCTTCGGTCGACACGTACACTCTCAAGAACTGTTCCTAATCACCTCGAGCAGCCGGAAGGCGCGCTCTACACTCTTTCCTTCGCCAAGAGCGAAAATCTCCTCCGTGGCGCAGTGTATAAAGAAAAGGCCGGTTCCGCAGTCGAGCTTCTTTCCTCTGGAAAGAAAAGGCAAATCGCGAAAGGGTATCCCGTCGGGATAGATGCACCGAGAGTTTATTGTTTCGGCTGTACACCGATATTTTTCGCGTGTAAAATCCCGGGAGAGGCTCGAGGAGAAAGAAGAGGCGAATAGGAAGAATAGAACTGGCCAGACAAGGAGATAGGTCGGGAGAGGATGACGGTGGAAAGGAATTAGTCACCGTGCGTACCGAATCATACGTATACTTACACACGTGCACAGACGCACATACAGACACGCACACTCGTCCTCTCCTCTGTTAGCTCGCATAAATGAATGTGTCTATGTCCACATACACACACACAGACACGCTGGCGCGCGTGCGCGCACACACACACTAACGTGAAATTGTGTTTCTCTGTTTGCACCTATGAGTTGATGCACGCATGTGCGCGCATTCGTATTCTACGGAGGCACGCGTATATTTACATACACGATTCGTCTACCAGTTCAACACTGTGCACGTTCGTTTCCTCTATGTGCGTGCGTTAACGAAAATGATCGTGTGCCTCGTGTGTGACTGGTGTACTTCTGAAGTGTATTCGAGCGCGGGAACACACACACGTCTTAACCCCGAACCAGTCGAGACACCGTATTATTTTTGAACGTAGCAAAGAGAGAAGCAGGATGAACTTCCTTCATAATTTCGGGTCACCACGCAGATTCTAATTTTCATTATTACACAGAAGCCTAGCGAGCAGCTTTATAGGTTGGCCGGTGATTTCCAGTAACGATTTCGGTACTTGGAAACTCGCGAGGCTAGTTTCACGAGTATATCTACCTTTGAAACGAGCAATTTGGTGACTCGCAAATCGAGCACGTGTCTTTCACGCTCTCTAATCGGTATACAAACGAGAACGATTCTTTACGCGCCTTCGTTTTTCCAATACAGAATATACCGAGAAGAGAGAGAGAGAGAGAGAGAGAGAGAGAGAGAGAAAGCCGAAAAGAGAACAGTTTGTGACAATAGTACTTGAATTTTTTACGGTACTTCGCTACCCCTACAATGTATAAGAAATATATATTCTCGTAGAATTTATCATGATTATTTGAGGAAAATGTCTTACTACGAGTTTCCCTATGAATATTTCATCACGAATCAAGAAACATATATGCGAAAGAGAAGAAAAATATAAAAAATATGATATAGATAAGACGATATAGCAACCGAATCGTACATCTGATGGTTCCATGATCGCACCTGGCGTTTCGAGGACAGACACAATGGAACCGCGGACGCTTTACAAATTCGCAGTTTACTCGAGTAGACATCGGCATGCGTGCGCGATAACAGAGGCCTGGTACCTGTATGACATTGCGGGTCGAATCAGCCTTGATGTCGTCGGTCGATCCACAGACGGATCTTGGTGCTCTAATACACGCCATGACGTCGATGCCAACAGTCGTTAACGTCATCCAAATTGCATTAATTCACGCACTATACCGGGACTTCACCATGGAATCACTAATTATCGCTTCGAATTGAGCGCCACGAACACTCCAACGATGTAACCTCGTGGAACTACTGGCCGTAATTACACTTAACATTCGTCATCCGTGCTGATCTTCGAATCGCGATATGATTTCCTGTCGATTAACGGCATATTTGTAACGATTTACCAACGTAATAATTAGGTGCCACCAATTTTCATTACGGGACACGGTCGGCTATAAATCATTAGCATGTCGCGTTAAATTCACGCTGATTGGACGTCGATAAAGCTTCGTTCGTCCGGCACAAACACTCCTGTCATTCTTTGTACCTTTCACCTTTCGTTTTGTAACAATGCACGAAACTAATAATTAAACTGACACAATCGAGCTATGGAACCTGTCCGATAATTACCTGTGCGCAATAGTACAGTAATTAATTTTTGAAGCACAATACCATCCCTTTAGGAGTCTGCTCGAAATATTTGGTTCTGGCCGATCAAGATGCCTAGACGATCGATCGGTCGTGTTTCTCCATCTATTAATGGAACGATCTCGCTGTCCTCGATGCACGTGCTCTCACGAGGCGTGTCGTCACGTTTCTTTTGACTTCGTGCACTTAGAACCGCATCGGTGGTGCATCAGACGTGCAACAAGCAACGTGTAACGATGCGAACAATATACAAGTTCAAAGCTCTGTCGAGGTTACACTCTCGTCTACGTTCTCACAATTTTCTTTCTTTACGAAAGCGAAAGGAGCGCGACTAAGTTTCGATCGATTAAAATTACAGCTTCAGCTTCTATACAAATTTTTACTGCTTGATAAAAATTTGATAAGCCAACTATAGAACTAATATAACGATTAATTACGGTATTATAACGATTAACTCTTGGACGAAATAAGCATCAATCAGCAAACTCAACTAATTTCAAGACTAACCCCATTAGCACCATTAAACGGTTTATATCCGTTTTACGGAAAGATTTCAAGTTTTATCGTTGCAAGTTCTTTGTCATTCATTCACTCGGCCTTAATACTTTTCATATTTTTTTATCGTTCCCAGAACACTTTCAAAGTCTTCGAAGGAAGAACTGCCAAACTATTTGCGCCCGATGAAAAGCGAGACACGGCGAAATTTAATGAAATAGCACTTGGTCGGTTCTCCAGGAGAACGGCGAACCGATAGAATCGAGAGATCTCTGAGCGTCGAATGAGAAACGATCGATGACGCTTCTCAAGTAGCGGCAACCAAGTCGCGCATTGTTTTAAGAGCATCGCAGAAAGACTTCAACCACTCCAACTTATCCCATTTCGTATTATCCAATTATTCAATTTTGCTGACCGTCGCCACCCCATGTAAACAGAAATGGTAATCCACTTGTGCCTTTTTCGCTGCTATATTATTATCCAATCGCTTTAGAAATTAACGAAAGAAATCAAACAGAATAATTTCGTCTGTTGTTCATTCGTTATCCTTCCTTTAATACCTTCATCCGAGAATTACTAGAAACTTCATCGACACTGCACTCTCTTCGATCTACTAACGATCACCTGATCTTTATTCGCCTTTTTCTTTTCGTCGTTAATTAATGGCTAATTAATAATCGTTTGACAGAAACGAAAAGCAATCGTCGATGATCGTGTAGTTGGTGGAGTTTCTCAAGCAAAGTGACAAAGGTAGCCACGAGACAGCGAGAACACGCGTGGAAACGCATCGTGAAGCGCACGCGGACGAAACTTGTTGCCGAAACGGCGCGTCTCGACGGCGCGACGCACCGGACGTAACTGAATACGCGCGTCGCGCACACTTCTCTATGCGTACGTACTCTCGCTCCTTCTCCTTCCATCTTCCTCTCTCACACCCTTTTTCCGCCGCTTCTTCATCGTTTTTTTCTCTTTTTCCTTTTTAATGCTTCAATTCTATCTCGTTGCTGCGTCCCATTCTTCTCTTTCGACCGAACGTTGTTACATTCGGTTTCCTTTTGTCGAGCGTTCGACGCGACACGGGATTTCCTGAGCAATTATTGCGAGTAGTTTCTATCAGACAGTGAATACAACTTTCCTACGTTGAAAGAAATGAAATACAGGCAGCAGCGTGAACGTTTTCTCAGAATGAGTCGACGATAACAATTGGTGAGTAATTTGAAGTAACTTTATCCATTGTGATTGGACACGCGGAAGTGAAATGTTAATCGAAATGCAGTAAATGTGATTAATATTATCTGTGTTTTGTATTTCCTCAAGTTGTGTAAATCAAATTACGATTATATTCTACTTTACGAATTTACGATCGAATCTCTGTAATGTACAAGTCAACTCGTTTTTTCTTATTTAGTTATTTAATCATCCCGGCAATGATGTCTTTATGACAAAAGGTGTAACGTAATTATCGTTTTTAATAAAGTGATTGTTAAGAATAGAATACTAATAGATTCGGGAAGAAAATTTGAAAAAGATAAAAGTTCAAGCGAATGTTAATAAGGTAGGGAAAACTAATCGCATAAGGAGAAGCTAATAAAAATTACTGCGGATCCCATCGTCTTCCAAGAAGATAATATCTTTTCTGTTCGAGCGAAAATAACGCGACGTGGACGAGGGATGAAAATAGGAACGAAAGTGGCTAGAGAGAAAAAGGGAGAAGAGAGGATCTCGAGACGAGAGCTCGATTATAAGTCGTTTTAATTCAACTTAACTGGAAACAGAGCACAATGAGCGAACGGCGCTGCGTGGCTATTGTTCCGTAAATTAACAGAATCGAGAAAAGGCTATAAATTCGTCAATAAACGATCTTAGATTGCCGATTAGTTTGCTCTGTCGTAAAACTGTAAAAATGCCGCTCTATTTCTTGACTTACGCCACATTCGCCGACTTTATTTTGATTTGGATTACACTTGCATTTTACTTACCGTTTCACGCTTAGGTTCGTACCATTAGTCTTTTAACGTGAAAAAAATTACATTACCTTTCTTTTAGAATCAATAGATTTTTTTATATCGAACTATTTATTCAGGTACGTCATAATGTGTGTGTGCTCGTACTTGCAAAATAAGCTACACATTTCGTACGAAGAATACGAGTGTGTATTCGCTGCTAAATTCATGAGATTATCGTTCATGATACGAACCTTTCAAAAGCTAAAAAACCGATCAACTCCAGTTTTCATTTATTTCCTAATCTCTAAAAAATAGTAAAATCTCGAGAAATGAATACCAAAATAAATTAAAGGATAAACAGTGTTGTATAACACTATCGCTTCTCTGTACTTTTCGATTTATGGAGTTGACCAATGTGGCTTCCGAATAACTCGTCCAACTAGGCATGAAATAATCAGCTCGATTGAGTAAATATTAACGTTGCCATCGCATCGGTTGTCAAGCGTCTCATTTTAATTTTCAAACTAGCAAAACCCATTAAATGCAAATGGACATCGTTGGTTGTTTCGTCGGCGGCCGATTGAAAAAGAGGAGGACCGGGAAACCCGGCGGGAATTTCGCCGTGTGGACAATGACAGCGATGAGGGTAACCTTGAGCATTCTTGACAGGTGCTGTACTATCGATTGCTATTCCGTACGATTCACATACGAGCACCATCATTAATTGTAATGCCGGCCATCGTGTTGCCTTTTAACGCGCCTATACGCACCTACCCGTGGCAACCTGCACGATAATCGACGCCAAGTCGAATATCGATCAGCCCTGCGTACACGGTTCCCAGGCTCGCCGTCTAGGTAATTGCTCATGCGTTTCTGCTTTCAAAGATATCTTAACCAACGATAAATTTCGTTCGAACGATAAATAACAACGGCCGTGTCAATGCACCCGATCCTCCCTTTCATTCCTGTGACTCATTCTCATCATACGTGTACCTGATTTACGATGCGCCATAGTCAACTTTCCACGCGCTTCCATCATGCAGCGATATAAATTTTCTTTCGGCTGATATTGAAGCAAATATGAGAAGAGCTGATTCAGAATGTCGAGGCTTAACTATCGCGAGATATCAGCGCAGAAAAGATTTTAGATTTTTGTTTAATTTTTTATTAAAATCGCTAAAACACTTCGATTCACTCTATTGGTTGAAAACGATGCTTGAAGCGTATCATGAGAACTAACAAATGTATCTGATGAGAGAAATTCCAAGCCAAGAGTAATAGAGTTTCTCGAGGAATAAACGAGATTGGTACGTAACAGAGGAGACAAAAAGCTCATAATTCGCTAAACAATAATTTTCTTTGAAAAATTACAATTACAATTGTTTGTCGCAAAAGGATAGATGTTTCGCGTGATTAGTTTTATTTACGAGATAACTCGTCGCTTCGAATGCAAAACATTTCAACTTTTTATTGATAACTTACGATCAATATTTAAACCTGAAAGAAGATACGTAGTATAGATTTAACAAGCTTCCGTTTAAAATAGCCAGATGCGTTTCTCCCCTACGTCGAAATAATACAAACGAAATTTTCCAGTTTCCACTTTGAAACGTCAACCTGGCGGTACAAATGAATTTCGCTCTTGACACGGTCGATTCCGAATACATGAAACCGGGCCGCAATGACACCTCTGCTCCCCATCGTTTCAAGAATCATAGCGGGTAAATGAAATCGTTAAAAGGCAGTAGCGAAACTGGTGACTCCCTCAAAATTTAGGGGACGCTTCATATATGCTACTTTTGCAAAAATGGATACTAAACTGATCCTTTCGTGAAAGAGAACGAGAGTGCGAAAGAGAATGAGGAAAGAGAATACATATGGGCATAGAATGGACGAACAGAGAGAGAGAGAGAGAGAGAGAGAAAGAGACAGAGAGAGAGAGAGAGACAGACAGACAGACAGAAAGAGAGTGCAAGTTGAAAGAGAGAGATTGAAAGGCGGAAAAGGGGTGGCTCCGCCTTTGTCGTCCGATTATGAAGGGGCTACTCGATGGGCGCCAAGAGAATGGGGCGATGAAATTAGGTTTGCCTTGGCCACGATATCGAGACGGGCCAGTCAGTCGAAATGAAAAAGACGTTGCAGAGCGACAGAGGGTGGTAGGGCGGAGTAACGATCGTGAACAAATAATCCTCTGAACGAGATAAAATTATCCTCTTTGTCCGATATGACGTTGATTACCGAACCTGGAGAAAATGTTTATCGAGCGAACCGATATCGAACACGGGAACAATCTACACGTAAATGAGTGTAATTTCGGAAGATAATGCGAAATAGATTCGTTTCTCTTGGTCTGTGAAAAATGGTTTAGGAATCGCGCTACATATTAATTTCGATAAAATTCCATTTCACTGAATATTGTTTTAAGCGATTCTCATACAGATGAGCTAATTAAAAAGAGAATATGGCGCGCTTCTACCATCCCGAGTCAATTAACTTTGTATAACTGTAGGTGTAAAAGGAGACAAGACAAGATATAAACCGTAAGCCATAAAGAGAAGAACGAAATAAACGATACAAAAAGGTAAATGAGTAAATGATAAAAAAAAGGGAGGACAACCTTTTGAGGAATAAAATATTGAGATGAGTTTTATGAATTAATTTTATTTATATTCGGTATGAATCAAGCATTATTTGAAATTTACAAGCAAGTATATTCAATTTAACGGTGGATAAATTCCTTTTACGTATACACCGGTTCAATTCGTACGTTCGGGTACGTAAAAGGAGAGATAATTAGAAGTGCGTTCATTAATCGTAAAAATTCTATTTGGGTGATAAATGCGCGGGGAAGCCGTGCAGACGTTAAAATTTATGCACATACGAAAGCTGCACTTGGTGCTCGTTGTTCTCTTTGTTTTCCTACGGTCATCGCCCTGAATTTTTCTTTCTCTCTGAACTACTCGTTGCAAATGAACCACGTGCTGACCCACCCTCTGTCAGTGCCCATTTTTCCCTTTCGTTCTACCTTTTATTTCTATATTTACCATTTCTCCCTGTATACGTTGCCGCGCATATTCGCAAAGACCCCTGGCTTTATTTGCAAATCAAGGAAAGCAAAATATGGACGAATCGTCACTTTTCCTTCTATTTATTTTAGTTATTCCACTCTTCTTCCCTCGAAAGCTATCTATGATAATCCAAATACAAGGTACACGTTGGCTTGCTAGTGATATGTCTAAAAGATTATCTACCTTTAGATATTTGTAAAAATTAATTGCAAAAATGAACCACTTTCTAAGACGGAAGTGTTATGATTTTATCTAATAAAATTATGCTATTCGTGAAGAGAATCGCTACAATTTGAAAAGCGATATTGAATCGTGTATGATAAAATTGCAAAAGAACTAAAATTGATGGTAATATTTTGTCCTATTTGATACCTGACAGAAATTAAAGTTGCTCGAGTTGAGAACCTTCGTAACCGAGTTATCGTCCCCCAAAGAACGAACGAACGGAGGATGCACCCTCTTTCCTCAGGATGAGAAGTGTACGTGTCCTGCAGTGCGGCATAAAACGTATCGTACCCTCTCGAGATTCGAGGAAACTCGTTGTCATGACTACGAAAATCCGGAAGGAACAAGTTATTTTTACGCGGCAACTTTCATGAAACCCGTATCTGAGTTCTTGTCCACTTTTACGACTTATTTTCGAGACTCGGTGGTCCACCTTACGGGCAATTCTATAAGAATTATAACCCTCTGCAACGGAGATTGCGTATATCATTTGTCTCGTGTTTCTCTCGCTTTACCTCGTACTATAAGCATTCTTCAGGCACGAGGAATACGAGATAATCATTTACGCTCGACCGAAAGGTTAAGCTTTTTAATTTGTATGGTTGAACAAATTGAAATATTTTTACTGCAAACCGACCAAGGTATTTATTTTGTTAGGTACTGAACAAGATATTTATGTCTCCAGTATAATTCTTTTCGCTATATTCTTCTCATTCGTTCCAAACTAGAATAATATGCCTTATGAAGCATAGTTACGTCAAATTAATGAACATACTTCAATAGCACGTTAGTTAAACTCGACAACATTAATTCGCCGAAACTATCGAGGGTACTATCATATAACATTAATTATAAGTTTCTCGGGAGGCTAACTTTCAGACACCTGAACTTTCAGAAGTCGAGATCCAACCACCCTAAATCGCGTTCGTAAACATCTAGCAATCGAGTTGGTAATAATCGTCTTAATTCACCCAAACAGCGGGAAAAATCAACGTCTCCTCTTCTTTTTATCGGCTCGAATGGCGCCACATGGTTTATGTTTTATGAATGAGTTACACCTACGCGTCATTACGATGCACGCGAGCTAAATATACCTGGATCACAGGCTGTAACCAACGATGCAACCAGGCCCTACCCTGCTATTGTACATTGTGCGCATCGTGTGGGCATCCTGTGAGAGAACTAGCCCACACGAGGCCGTCTTAACGATCCTTAAGCTGCTTTACGGTGCACGTGTACGCGTGTAGCCGCGAAAACGAGCGACGACAATACTTTCGCTTATGGGACGACTCCTTGCTTGGTCCCACACGCGCTCGTACCGAGAACGTGTAACCTTTTCACCGCTTCTGTTAGATCCTGTTCCTGTTATTTATTTCTCGGTCGTTCTCCAGAACGAAGAGAGCGCGAGCGACTTTAGTATGGCGACGACCGATTCGCGAAAAGTGATAGAATATCCGATAGGCGAGAAGATCAAGGGAATTCTTTATAAAATTTAGATAAACATTGGAACTAAACGTAAATGAAACGAAACTTCTCTTTTGTAACTGAAAGGCTTGCTACAATGAGCAGTTTCCGATAGTTTTGAGTAAAACGAAAATGCAGTTAAAATTATAAAAATGATTTCTTCAAACATATTATAAATTCATAGTCAGTTATATAATATTCATAGTAATAAACTTTCGCACTTTTGAATATGAAACTTGCACCTTTTCTTTTCTCCGAATAAATAGCTGGAATTTATATATCGGAGCTGCCGTTTCGTAAACGCGAACTCTGAGATTGACATCTCTAATGAAACAGGTAAATGTATGACGATAGTGTATAGTATGTAACTGCACCAGAAGGCTAATTTTTTAATAATTTAATAATTTAATAATTTAAATAAATAAATATACAGTCCGTAATAGTCCGTATAGAAATACTATTAAATCGTGAAAAGGACAATCGACTGATAAAAAAAAAAGAAAGATAATCGTATTCGTCTTTCTATTTTTACTTCTGTCGATTTGTCATGTCCCTGATTCTTAGAATAACGTTACAAATCCACGATTCCAGGTAGTCGGGCTATTCAACCCGTACGATTTCAGGCAGCCTAAAAATTGATATAAATTCCTGTCAAGCAGTTAGAAATCTCGCGGCGGAGAGTCGGATCTACTATTCTGCTCGAATCTGTACGGCAGACGCGTGCCGTTCGCGGAAAGAAGCCGCGCACGACATTACGAATTCGACGAGCGTCACGCCGAAATTGCAATAATTCTTTCGTCTCACGTATCGTCAGTTGTATGGAAGACGCGCACGGACACGCTTGCTAACTTACTCCAAAAAGCTCTAACGAGCTTCGACGTTTGTTGAGGGTTGCCACGCTGCGGGAACCAGATCTAATGCTCGTGTCTGATTCGAGAGTAGCACCGGCATTTTACTGCGCCCCCCTTTGCCCTCAGGACATACCAGAAGAGGAAGGATCCTCCCTTCTGCATCAGCGAGTAAACGAACTCGCCGTCATTCGGGAAAAGAACGTGTCACTCTTTAATTGTCGATTGATGACACACCCCGCTCTGATTCATGTCTGAATGGCTGGAACTCGACGATCGTCAACAAGCCGGATAATTGACGGATACACTTACTTTAATTGCTTATCTGTCATTTTAATTATTCATTAGTATCATTCAATGTTTGTAATGACATAAAGATTTTACTTGTATCGACTTTAAATAAATAAAAGGACATCGAAGCTTCATTCAGCTTTTAATTTCTTTTACTTTCGTTGAAATAAATTGACAAATACGAGATTGCTTGTCAGACTGAAGATAGTTGCAACGTCTAATAAATTTTAAAATATAATTGGGTATTAACTAGGGGACAATGGAGCGTGTTGTTAATTTGCTAGAATTCTTCATTGAAACTTTCCAAGAGATTTGACATTATTGCTCACTATTGCAGATGCTTTCGTCAAGATCTAAGCGCGGAGTAGTGCTATTCTACAAGGACATTTTCTTACCCTAAAGAGGGAGGCAAGGGTCCCCTCTTCTGCTTCGCTACGTAAACGAAGGGCGTACTGTGACGTGAAACGAACGTTATATTCTCATCACGTGACACGTCACGACTCTCTTAAAGTACGTGCCTCCGCTTTTCCAGTGATATAAAATGCCCTCAAAGAACGACCGCAGAGGCACAAAGTGAAAACTACGTTGGGAGTACTGTAAAAGTTGAAGTTGAATCGTACGTAAAATGCAATATTTTACGAAATTCTCTACATCATTCGTTGCATACACAAAAGTTATAGCACAGCTCGTTGAGCATTAATATGGCTATGCCACTAATGTTCTTTTTGCAATTTGATTATATTTTTAACAAATTCTATTCTCAGGGATATTTCACCGATATATTATCATTGTCGTAATTTAACGAATAATCCGTTTACGAAGGTCGAATTTCAAAGATTACGGGACGATTCAGTGACTAACTAAAACTGGCTTCAACGGGAAATTCGATCGCGTTGCCATTGCTCGTTCAACGAAAACTAACCCTCTACTCTTCCAGTTGCACGGTAACAAAGTGCGAACAATATTGAAAAAAAAGGAAAGAAAAAAGAAAACGAAAGGATGAACAATCGGGACAACGAATGAGATACGATAGCCCAAAGGGACATCCGATATCGATACGAAATTTATAGTCCGGAAGCGGTGCATACCAGTGACGTACGAGTATTTATTTCATCAGGACATCCTCTGGCGCGCATATTTCTCGATTATTTTTCCGAGCTCGTTGCCTCGCTTCTATAGACGCGGAACGTATCACGGATAATACACAGGGATTACGGATATTTGTATGTTCTGGCTGACAACGTTGGGTCGAACACAGAAAGAAAAACATTACGCGTTACACACATCAAATAAAAGTAAAACGGCTTTACTTTCCTATTTTTGTTATGGATTCTAGCGAAACATTGTGAACATTGGAAAATATTGGAACGAGGTACACTATCAGTAAATGGAATCTGAACGGCTGTATCCATGTATGTTATTCGATTGTAAACTTAGTGATTTTCATATATTTGTTAGTGTTGTTAAAAGAATTTATCGACAGTAGTTTGTTTCCAATTTCTTCGTGGAAAGCGTGGCATTTAAAAATCGGAGAAAGTAGAAATGCGAACCACGTGGTGAATTACATTAGCTATTAACCACGAGTTTATTCTATCGCGTCGACCTATCTTAACCTTTAGAATCGTTTTCTTCCTGAGCGGAGGAATTTTAACGTGCATTGTATGCAGAGAAATCTGAATCTTTTTAAGAGAAAGCTTATAATATAAATAATAAGAAACGAAATTCATGAAAATATTTATTACCGTTGGAAAAAGAAAAATTGGAAGAGGAAGAAAGTGAAATTCCATAAATAGAAAAGAAGAATAAGAGGAACCACGCACGCAGAAAGAGGGTGGATACCCTGGTGGCAAAGCAATTTTCCTGGGGCTGCAAATTGGCAATTGGACGATAAATGATTTAGGTCGCGTAAGCACGTACCTACATGTAACTCGGCTGAACTCGACGGGAGCGAACCTACCCCAAGGCAAAGCGCATATCTCTGCCTGTTCAACTATCTTACCGACAAAATAGATCTTTAATTCAATCGTTGGTTCTCGCTGACTCATGGTTCTTTATACTTGTAGATATAAATTCCTAAAGGCGTCTATGTAGCTGACACACGACATTACAGTCTCGATAAATATCACTACTAGCAATCGTGACATTTATTTCCTACAGTAAGAAAAAGTAAAACATTTTATAGTATTTTAATATATATCGTGACGTAATGTAATAAAACGTTCTGACAATATAGCAGCAAATATTTATGTTGAAATTATGTTTATGAAATTCAATAATTTCGAATAATTGATAGATTAACCGAGAATTTGATACTCGTTCGTTCTCATCGTTGGATTCAGTATAGATCAAAAGTCAGTAGGAGGCATTGCACCTGTTATCTTACGATTATTACCTACATATATCTACGTTGTACATAGTACAAAGCGCAATGCGTACTTTCCCAACACGCGTTATATTACACTGCCGTAAGTAACTGCAGCGATTAAACAGATACAGAAGCGAACATATTGTTAGGTGTAATCGACCGGAAGAGGCAGATATTCCAACGATTCTATACCCTACAAATTCTGCTTTTCCTCTTCTACTACCGGTAATTTACGTTTCGATGATCTGGCATTCGACCAACATCGAATGCACGCGATTTTTTCCTTTATTTCTTTTTATCCCACCCTCTTCAGTCACGCCTTTCTGAACGTGTACAGCGTACAGTGTACAACGAAACACCTGTGTACTTTGCCGTGTAATCCCATCATCGATCACTAAAACGTGATCACGTATTGTTTTCACAAACCTGTGAAATAAACGCGATACATGTATCATTTCTGTCTGATTTTCGAAACGAAATTTCACATCAAACAGATGATCATCGGAACTGATAAAGAAGAAAGCATCTTCTTCAGAAACGAAGAACAGTATCGATGAATATTAGAAAAATTAAAACTACAACTACAAATTTAACTAAAAATTATCCGAATTAACGAAAATTGTTATATTATTGTCACTATTATTGTCATTATCGTAACGGATATCAGTATACTAAAAAGCTAACTGTGGCTGCTTTTAACTTTCTGCCTACTACAAAGTATAATACAAAGCACTTGGTATTATAGAATTTGTATTATCACCCCACGTTCCTTTGTAGCCGGAATTACGTTGTGATTTCCTCAATGTGTTTCGCACATATTCCGCTAATTACTTTAAAGCAGAGCAGGGTCGTGACGGTTAATAAACAAAGTCAATTTCTCCTTTGATCATAGGAACGATCCGGCTGTGAAACTTTCCGGTAATGAAAACAACTTCATCCTCGTTCGTCGGCCCAGAGAGGAACAAAGAGCAATTCCCTTGCAATATATATAAGGAAGAGAAATGCAGTCCTCTTCCGTACCGAAAGATGCTGGTAGCCAGTGGCATCCCTTAAAGTAAACACCGTGAGAGAGCAAATCGAGACGTGAAACTTAGGATTCTGGGGTTGATCAAAGCACCTTCGCACCCCCGGGCAGCGTATTCGATAATCTCACCAACCGCTCCTCTTTTTGAGAATCTTCAAATTTCCTTTGTCGAAAAATTGCCAACGATGTAGAGAAAATTCAAATTAAAAATTGAGAAAATAAAAACAACTCGATATCAATCGAATCAGATCGCTTCATATTTTAAGAAACTACATTTTTGCCCTGGTTCGTAGTACGCGGTGCATTTTTATCACTTGGAGTAAAACGCAGGATATTTCTCTCGAATAACGTGAATGACGAGTTGCTGATTGTAAAAAAAGACGATTATTTGGCAAAATTGACTGAAGCTTTGCCCGCTACATATTTCAAATCGAAGTGCAATCACGGTGCAGAGAGGAACTCGTAAATCGGAGAGGCCGAACGTCCCATCACTTTTATCAATTCCAGGCCGAAAATGACGAGAACAAAGTACCATCGTATAAATTGCCCGCGGCACAAGTGAAATGAAGTAAAACTCGATAGCGTCGTACCGCAAATTTGCAGCTTGGTTGCCGAAATTAGCTCGATGAGGGACGTGAAAATCGGTTCTTGCTCGAATCTGCCTCGAGGGATGAAACGCGAAAGAGAACAGGAAACGAACTGGCCAACGGATAGAGATAGAGCGATACGGAGGAAGAGAGGGTACGAATAACCAATGAGCAACAGCCAGCAGAAAGATGGAGGGCCAGTAGAAAACAAAAAAAAAAAAGAAAAAAGAAGAAAAAGGAAATGAATAGAATGGGAGAAACGAGACGGATAACGCGCGGAATCGAAATCGAGGAGGAAACACGGAAAATGTCACGCATAAATACGGATAACTAAGCGCGCAGCCAGAGAGGCAAAAGGAACAAATAGAATAACAGAAGAGAGAAGTGATTCGCGTTAAATGTATTCGAGTTCGCAATTCGTGCGCGACTGACGGCAAGCTTTGGCGAGATTGCTTTCGTTTTTCAATTAATTCGTAACGCGGCCCACAGCAAACGGGATCTCGCGTATCAACCTCTAGATACGTGTATAGCCCGGCGAAGAGACAAACGACGACGTGTGCTCTTGACAGCTCATTTCCAATTCGAGAATTCGGGTAACCGCGTCAATTATAGCTTTCGGTTTTCCCAATATTTTTATAGCTTTTTCGATAAGATATAGATACGTATAGAATTACTTATCCGGAAAATCAGCAACGATGAAATACAAGCAATCCAGAAGATACGTGATAGAAGTGATCTAGATAGTATATACAGTATGTTAAAACCAGTCAAATAACTCCATATATGTGAAGCAAAGATATTGATTTATCGGATATGGATGAGACTTATTCACACGGTGTATCAATCTTTTGATGGTACGTACATAGTGTATCGATCTTTTGATCTTTAATTTTATGAAATCGTACAGCTTGTTCATTTTTCTCGTTCGTATTAACATCGCATCTTCTCGAGAACGTTTCGATGTAATTTTGAAAAATTCAGTACCTGCTGCGTAGTCTTGCCCCGATTCTGCCACTGATAGAAGTGTTCGACATTCAGGGACCACCCAGGTGCGAAGCTGAATCCCTCTGTTGGGATCTGGGACGATGTAGTAGTTGCCGCGGCGATCGCTTGTTGGTACAGCGGTTCAGGTAGCTCGGTGTAAAGGCCTCGTCTACCAAACCACCCACCAAAGATGCACTTGTCGTCCACTTGACCTACATCTTGTCGCGATTGCATCAACTCCTTTTCTAACGTGTAAAGCGACTCGAATTCTAAAAACGACATTCCTGGCTCGTTTCCACCACCCGTGGAAGAGACACGAAGCCCGAGAACCATCTCGTCTTGTAGAAAATCTTCCTCAAACACAGATATGTATCTTCTGGGTGAACGTTTCGGAGAAGCTTTCGGACAGTACGGTTGCACTTGCAACGTTTGCTGTCGCTCCTCCTGCTGCGAATATCTTTTAGGCGACTTTTTACTGGATTCCACGCTTTGAACGCTTCGACGCGGGGATGTCGACGACACGGAAGACTTGGCGGGACTGGACGACGGAGAATCCGTGGCGGATTCTTGCGACTTCTTCGACGAATTTCCAGTTAAAGGCGATATCAGAGATTTCGGCGAAGTCAATTTGCAAATTTTACTCCTCGCGCCGTTATTGTTCCTAGGTAATATCACGGATGGCTTGAGTCCTGATGCACCGGACATCGTGACCACATTGCAACGTGGCAAAAATCGTTTCGAACCACTGAAAATTTCCCGATAAATCATCGATACTTTGTGCTTGCTTTTTCGAACGTTCCATTCGTCTTTTTCCCTGCTGTCGTTCTAATTCTTCACTCACACAATTTTTTGTCTCTTGCTATCTCACGTATACGCGTGTCATGATTATTCTATGAAAGTGTAAAAATAATATTGCACACATATGAAGGTCGATAAATTATATTTATCAAAATTTCATCGATGATGTTCTCAATGAGAATCAATTATCAGTTTGATGTATATAAACGAACATACTTCGCGAAAAAGAGAAAAGAGAACTATACAACGACCTAGAAAATCGTTCCTTTGCACGAAGGAGGAGTAACGAAGGAACGAAATCGCGAACCGTCTTTTGAAAATTATATCGTACGATCCTCCAAGTATATAGAGCGAGCACCCTTAGAAGGATCCTCGGCAGGACTGACGGTGTTTCAAAGCGTCCGATGCGCCACAGGACGACGTAGCCGTGGCGTGCTTGTGCGCGGGCGCACATCGCGTCATCGAATCTACAACAATGTTCGCACGGCGAAGCGCGACCAAATGAGAAGCGGCGAGAAGCCGCAATTATTTCACTTACGGCACTGCCACGAAATTTCCAACCAGTAACTTTACGAAGTTACTTGACACCTTTCTACCACGAATTTTCACGCACGTGCCAGGTAATAGCTGACTATGAATTCCTTTGAACAACGTGGGAATACGATAGCCTCGCTGATTCCCTATACGCTATATGACGTAGAAGTTACACATCCGTGTGTTTATTCTCTTTTAATTTTGCTTCGTTTGCTATATATTTGATGAATATCAAAAGGTAATACGTACGTACAGAATTTAATGGTCCGCCTTGAGAAACGAAGAAAACCATTCAGCTTTTAACAGTTCAAGAAATTGGTTTATTAAAATCAAGCTAACTGTAATAAATGATTCTAAAAAAAACCTACTCTTTTATGTTCGTATTAATTCAAAACTTCATTTCAATGCAAAAAGAAAAAAATGATACCCGATGATAACGGCAAACATTACGTAAAAACAAAGCTCTTCCCACTCATTCCTTTTCTTATCTCTGAACTGCAAAGGTAATTCAAATATTTACCGTGTATTACAAATTCTAGCGTTAGAAATCGTTTTCCTGTGTATGCTCTTTCTTTTTATCATACAAGAAGCACCGCAACGGTGCTCTCTATTATACCGAGTTGTTAAAGGGATCGAAAGATCGACGACATACTTGTAAGAAAGCGCCATTCTAAAACGTCTAGGCACATACTTATTTTTCGTGGTTCCTGTTGGCGAGAGGAAAAACCGCGATAAGGAGACCGACAAAAGCTTCGAGGGTCAATATCGAAAGGTGGTTTCCCCGATCTCCGATCGTCGCGTCGGTGCTATTTTCGAGAGGGGTTCGAGCAAGAAAAATCACAAGCGAGGCGTGTGTACACGGGGGTGAATATTATAAAAGCACTCGAGAAAAAAGAGAAGGCTGTTGGTCTCCTGGTGATGACTGTGGAATCGGCGCCGGTATGGAAAAGGTACATGAAAACGTTCCACCCTCGAAGAAGTCCCCCTTCGTACAACAACGTGACGAGTGTCGGTACAGTGCAAGCACACCGTAACCCTGACTGGATCTACATATTGATAGCAAATGCTCAGCGCACCAGAAGATTTTGGATGCATGATAAGTAACCCATGACCATCTAACCAGATTTTCTAGTTACGCGAGTAGGGTTAACTGTACGACGCGATACGATTTATAGACAGAGATAATATTCTTATTTCAATACGAATTCGAAAAATAAAGATATTTTCACGCAACAAAGTATTAATTTATTAATCATTAATGCATTACTTTATTAAGCTATAAGCTTGACTGAAATAATATTGATTTGAACTTTATGGCTTTACGGTTTTATCAAAGATCCACTCTATTTTTTTATTCAAAGACTTTGTTATGAAATTTTTGATTAAGATGGGTATCGTTAGAAGAAACTTTACAGGACTAACGACGAATAGTAGCGAGGAAAAGATACTATAAGAATTTCATGATAACGAAAAAGTTCATAACATAGCAAGTTTCTCTTATCAGCAAACAAGAAAAATCGATACCTTTGCATCTGTATAGGCACACGTGGTGGCGAAGGGGTGATTAGAGAGCCCTCGAAATAATTAATAAAGCCACACCAAGCTTATGCTTGTCTGCTTCCCGATTTCTAGTTTCCCATTCAATGGCCTTCCCGGCGACTTACTTTCTCGTTTCCACGAATTCAATATAATAACGCAGACCAACGACCCTGTGGCTTAGCCCTTTGGATCAGGGGCTCCCAATTATTTCGATTAGAAAGCACTGCCTACACAGTCGGAGAAACGTGGAAATTATCGAGAAGCCGATGACAACCGCTACCAACTTCCGACTACGCAAAGGGTGGCTTACGGAAAACGTTATTGCCATGTCACTGGCTTCGGGATTATTACGAATCACTTTTTCCACATGAAAGTGAATCCCTCTGTACACAAAGACCCTTCATATACTATCCTCATTCGTTTTCGTTCGATCGAAACTTTCATCGATAGAAGCATCGATTATTTAACTGGTTTTTCTACGTTATACTTAATGAACCCATTAGATCAATCCAGTGAACTACTTGTCTGGTAATACTCGTTCTACAACTTGTTGAACGCATAATATACGCGGTATTATATCTTTATCGTTTCAATTGCAATTTCGTTGCCAAACCATTTTATTTAAACTGAATCTTTGTTGTACTGGTTCAAACAACAATGATACCTTATATGTATAATATGACGATGAACATGATAAAAAGCAGTTAATGGTAACAATATTATTAAAAAACTGTGGAAATATAAAAGACAACTAAATATTTGAACATATAAATATAAAAGTAATTAAAGAATGTTAAATAAAAATGTTTCGTCCAAAACATTACTTTCAATAAAGATGTAAATATATGTGAAATGCGCGCGCAGCCGATGGCGTTCTATTTAGTAGATACATAGTCATAATAGACTTGTTTGAAGCTGAAAGTTAAAAATAGCATGGAATTTAATTGATGATACTCAAATTCCGAATAAATATTTCATATAAATCAATAAATCTCTTTAGTACATATATCTTTAGCAACGACGAAGTTAGAAATTTGTTGCATAAATAGATAGAAACGTTAAAGGTTAGGATGCATAAAACAAGTTCACGTCAATGTAATACATACATTTCTTATCGTTAGTAGCGAAGAAAACAAGAATAATTTAATAACTCTTGATGATTAATTTAAACGATAAAGCATCGTACAAGCTGGTACAACATTCGTGACAAGTTTGAAAGTGCACGAATAAAAAGAGGTATTCCTTTATAAAGAAAGCTCTCGTGACTAGTTGATCTTACCTGTCTCTGCTCCGGTACACGAAGGTTTAGTTATAATCATCCCGAGGGCTCAATAAATACGAAACAGGAAATAAAAGAAGGAGATTCGCCTACAGAGTCGATATCACTCGAAAGAAAAAGAATGCCGTGGCACATTTGGACGGTGCACGTATAACCGCGTTATATCTCCCGCACGTGGTTTCGCGACCGAGGGTGGTGAACCACGCGGAATAAACGGTCGATGAGCTCGGTTCACCTAAGAAGGATATTCGAATTCCTTACGAGCAGGACAGACATCTTAGAAGGGAATTGCTTCCTTCCATACTCGACAAAAACCAATCCCTATCGACTACTGACGCCGTATCGAGGATCTATTCAATTTTGAAGATATTAATTTCGCGGGAAACCATACGTGATTCGAATTCAATATACTTTAGGTAAGGTCATATTCGACTTATTTTCTTCTTATAATTGAAACGTTATTGAAAATGTGCAAAAGTTTGATAAAATATAATTAATTTAGCGCATCGTTTAAGCAATCTCAAATAAATTTATTTATTTTTTGTTTTATCGAATATATCTTAGACCGATATAGACCTGTATAACGTATACGTATTTACGAAGTGTGAAGTGTCGCCATCCCTCGGTAAGAAATAACAACACTAATAGCCTTTCTCGTTAATGGGAAGCTTGAACGGTATATCGGATCTCGTGAAGGGTCTAGCAGAAAGAAACAGGAATGCAAGGTTAACGCTGGTGAGGAAGCATCCTCATGAATGAGAAGCACGCGCGCTTTACACGCATATGATCGCGCCGCGCCGTACCGTACCGCGCCGTAGCCTGTGGAGAAACGCATCGTCGAAAGAGGGTGAACGTAATTCCTTTGCACCACGTGGTTGCACACCCACGGGACTTGCTTCGCCCCTGGAACGTGACTCATAAGATTTATAGCTGTCTCCGTAAGTATTACTAGACCTTCCGATTTTTCGTGACGTACAAGTGGCTAAACGTTCGTAGATCTTCATTTCGTGGAATATATTGTTACGATTGTATAACTATAAACGTAGGTATAGTGACTCATAGAAGCGTTTGACTACTTACGGGGAACTTTTAACGAACACGTTATTTGTGTTATATGAAACTTTCAGAAACCTTATAATAACGTCGCGAATATTATGTTGACAATATTTTGAAACAAATTCGAAGATGTATATTACGTAAATATAGAAATTGCAAGGCATCTACTGCAAACATACATCTTATAGAGGTTAGAATTTACTCAGTTTCTAATTACAACAATTAATGAACGACAATGACGACGTTTGATATGTATATTGCAGAAAAGAAAAAGTTTACCCGAGCTTGTCGTTTCTCGCAAGGGCAGTTTCGCAATTTCTCCAATTGCTCCTCAATCAAGTAGAACGCTGTATACTTCTGACTCTCCGGGGACAACGGTGAATCTGGAGATCCGAATCCGGAACTTTTGCTGCTACTGCTCTTGATCGAAGTTCCTGATATATCTTTTACGTTACACGATGTATCCTTTAACGGCGATAAAGGCGACAGAGGGGAACCTATGCCCGAACTTTCCGAACTGGAATTTACAAGACCTCGTCCACTCGAAATCTGTTTCTTCGGTCTTGCTTTTGGAATCAAACTTTTTGTCTTGATCGTATCTAACTTACGCTTCGCTCCGGAAACCTTCATAACTTTCGATACCTTTGATTTCCATTCGAAAGATTCTCGATATAACTTTAAATCAAAATCCTTCTTTGTATTAACTTTCGAACTTTCGTTCGACAACTCTTGGCCTGAATCGTCTATGTCATTTGTTACGGTTAATTCAAATAATGAATGAATAGAATCTTCCATTCTGCTACTTTCAATTTTATTGGCACTATCTTCTTGAGTTTCCACGTGCTTTCTCATTTTGCTGATAAATTCCGTATCTTTTTCTTTCGTTGTGTCATTCGAATTCTCTAAAAGTGAATTATACGGACTTGATAATGTTTCTTCGATCCAGTTGCAAGGTAAATTTCTTTCCTCGCTGAAAGATTTTATATTAGATGACAAATCCTGAAATTTTTCAGCATCTTCGTTCTCTCTACGCGTATCTCCCTTGCAAGGGGTTGCGCAAGAACGAGGGTGCTCTAAACCGTTTCCATTATCTTTAATGGCGGTATCTTCCATTTCGTTTGATCTGCGCTTGCTTGAAAAGAATTCGGATACGACGTTCTCATATCCTAGCAATCGGCTATCGAACGATTTCAAAAGCCTTAGGCCGTAACCACCAATACAATCTTTTACTTCGTAATATTCTACATTTTCAAAGCAATTGCTTGAGATCGGAACGGATGTATTCAAGGACGTGGGCCGCCTTTTTACAGTACCGGTTTCATGACTGGGAGAATCCCAATCCACGTGGAAAGTTCTTCTCTTTGACGACATGTTAATATCTTTTTCCATATTTGATTATCACTAATCTATTAGTTTATTTTATGTCCGTATCGAATCGGAAGTTCTGATGACGCTTAGGTAACTTTATGTTCAATGAGAAACTGTGTAAAAATAAACAACATAACGTTCGAATAGCCATTATAACTTTCTCAAAGTTATCGCACCTTCGAAACAAAATTAAACGAAAGGAAAATATGTAGCCGATAATTAAGGAATAATTTAATCACATTAGTTACTTGATATCCGTATCGAAACGGAAATTCTGCTGACACTTTCCCATCTTTATTCTTATCAAGCACGGTAATCACAGTTACTACGAAAGATATCACGAAACACCGTCATATTTATAATCAAGTAAATTACTTTTCACTTTTATTCCATTCGACATTTCACTTAATTACAAAGCAGATTTAGTCCATCACTAACTTCGACTTCTTAATTCCCTTTGAAAAAGAGAACTCACGGTATCGATCACATACAGATATCCAATCACTTTAATTCGCTTTGCTTCACACTCTAGAAACTCTGGATACCGAAGCAGTAAGAGCGCGAGTAATGGAAAGAAAAAGGCGAAAGAACGTAAAAACTAGTCTACCAGAGGCGTTGAAAGGAATCACGAAGTTCGACTCGGCCGTCAATGAAACAGATAAGCGTATTTTTGGGTTCTTGCACTCAGACAATAGATGCACTTGCCGAGGGTGCCTCGGGCAAACTGAAACCACCCCTAGGCACACAACCACCCTCCAGCGTTAGATCGGGCGCTAGGAGTATAAGTGGGTGCACATGGAAAAGTCCATGGGACCCTAGGCGCCTAGTCCAGCCCCCTATCATAGCTTTGGGGCTAAAAACTAATTACATTCGGCTACGGGGTTGGTGCATGATCGTACCATATTGCAACGAGCAACACTCGTTCTTACCAATACGTTGTTATGAATTCCACAAGACACGTCCGTCTACCGCTATACAAACCCTTTCGTTCGAACATGTGTTGAGAGAAACGGTTACTGTTATATCTGGGCAGTGCGCAATGGAATAGAAACAATTTTATTTGACAGAGCATAATGGAGATTCTAATCAACGAGAACAAGAACTGATGAAATAAAGATGTGTGAATCTCATTATGATGTTCGTAATTAAATGTAAAGAATGAGTATATACGTATAGATATACACAATTAGATGTACGCAATAAATATTTATATTCTACCTTTCTTTTTACGTGTTTAATTAATGAGATTTTTTTCCCAATCAAAGTACGTTAAAACGTAAATATTAAAAGGCAAGGGAAGAGCAAATAAGAAATTTCAGTATTCGAATGCGGTTTTAAAAGTATATTATCGCTAGTTCAGTCAGTGATAATAGATACTTCTGCTTATCCGACGGGTTCCATCTTATTGTTTTCGTAGCGTAATGCGCGCTGCCCATGAATATCATTTGGATAAAATCTCATCGGTCTACCCGGCAGCCGTAACAGGGTCTTGAAACCCCATACCAAGAACCAGTCACCACAAGGCACATCCCCTAACTCTTCATCTGGACCGTAAAAATGGGAGACCGATACGGACACGTTTTGTAAATTGCATTGGTGCATTTTTAACTATGTATAAACGCGTAATATCTTAATATGTTTTAACGCTAGTTTTATGGACAATTGTCTTCTTCTAATTTCGTAAAATGTTGTTTGTCGTACGATTGACGATTTAAAATTATATTTCTCTTTGTTTAAAGCCTAGAGAATATAGTATCTATGTAATTATCATCGGTCAAAGCATAAGTTTAATGAAAAATATTGGAAATTCGGTATGCGCGCTTAAGCGTTGAAAACGAAGGGTTCATGCTACGCAGGATTGCGTGGGATATATTTTGACGTCGATTTTGCGAGGGATCGCGGTAGCATAATGGACCTTCAGCGCCAACATCGTGGTCTCCTCCATCAAACTACGTCCATTGCCATTCCCCGATCACGGGGACAGAAACATCATAAAATGTAATCCACAAATATGAGAAACCATAGTACATCTCGAATAGATTCATGAAACAAACAGTAGCTCGTTATCATTTTTTTTCTTTTTTTTTTTTTTAATATGACGAAAAGAATATGTTCTTTCTAATTAAAAAGAAATTTAACAAGATGGTTTAATTTCCATGATGTCAGAACAGTAATTTTTAATTGAAAACGTGACTCATACTGAGGAAGCTAGTCATACTCCAAGAATGAATCAAACCTCCCCACTGAAACAAAGTCCTCCCTGGCCTCGAGTTTTCAGGAAATAAACGATCCGTGCCAAATAGGTCTTAAATCATTACTTTTGAGAATAAGCCAACCCTTCTTCGTCTAGACATGAATTCGTTTCCTTCCCTCTAAGGTTGAATGCGTTAACTTAATTTTCCAGTTTTATCCATGAAACAGATTACTCTTAGCTGTTATACAACCGCATAATATAATATAACGACAGGGCACGTAATCGTTTGTTATAACCATCTGTTTTATTATTCGTCTTACTTTTTTCCATCATTGTTATTCCTTTAAAAATATTTCATTGTTACTCGATCGATTCAAGAAACGTTCAAACCATTTGGAGAAGATCATGCGTTTAAGGGTTAGAGAATTAAACGCCGCTAAGAAATTTATCATTAAAATTGCTTAATACTTTCATCAACGCTGTCGCGATAAAGATAATCCCTGAGGTTCGCACGCAAAAGAGAGCTGGTCGAACAACAAAAAATCTCGATCCACTTGCGGGTTGACCACAAGCTCGTGTATTAACGAATGGGATTTCGCGGGTCGGAGCTTACAACTTATAATCCCGACACATCCCGTTATAGGTTACCCGCCTGGCTCGTCCGAAGATTAAGCTTGCACCCCCGTGTGTTGCACACAGGAATAAGCATCCCCCGTGATACTCTGCATCGCTTGCCAATTCCCTCCCCTTCTCATCCCCTTGAATCAGCTTAAGCTGTGCACGCGTGCATGCATCATTTAGCTCATGCTTTGCTCGCGTAAACGCATCGAATATTATACAATTCCAACTACAATATTGCCGTGATCGAACGAGTAAATTGAATCTGGGAGGCAAACGAGCCTTAATAGGAAACGTGCCTTCCAGGCTGCACCCTTTTGTACGTGATTAGAATGATACATCACGATCGGAATAATTAGCCTGACGTGTTTAAGACTGTAGATCTCCAGTACCAGATTGTTGCACAAGAAACTTTGTTTCTTCAAAGTTCATTGATCGATGATAATAATAAAATCTTATGAAAAAATAATAAAACGTTATGAAACGACAAACGAGCATTATTAACGTGTTTCGATTTAATGAAGCAAACGGTGGTTACATTTTTTTGGGATTGATTTACTTTTGTTTATTATAAAACTGTGAACTTTTACGCGGTTATGGGAAATTCAATGATGCAAAAATGTACACGATGCGCGTGATATCCAAAAGTATATAAAATATCCCAATGAAAGAACTCGTTACGATATTTAACAGATGAAACAAATCTCTGTTCAGTTATATTGTTAAAAATATAAATTCGAGTAAATATTCGCAGTCTATTTTTATTACGAACTATGTAATTTCAAAATATGATTATTCCATGTGAAACACGTTTATCGACGACGGTCAAAAGCTCGATGGATAAGCCACGCTCGAGCAGAAGAGAGTTAAGTTTCCGACGTAGTTTACCGACGTATCTCGAGAGATGGAGCTTTCGAAGCACTAAACACCGGCGGAAGATCGCGCTTGCGAGGCAAGGTCGGGCCGAGCTTACGCGCGCTCTGCTCCCACTATGGATTTGCCATTAATTCGAAGCACCGAGAAACTTTTGTCCCGCACGCGCGCACCCTTCACGTTCAAACTACCTGCGGCTTTCCCAAAAAAGGAGCACGTCATAGAATACCATCTGGCGGAAAGCAATTTTGTCATAACTATCGTCGAAATGTCCTTTCTCTATCCATATAGAAATGTAGGTCGAACTTCATATAATAGGACAAAATATAGATACTGCAAAAGAAATACAATGGTGACTCGGACACGTGACGTTATCAAGCTAGAAATCTATGACGCAACGTTCACATAAACTCGATCGATTATCAGATAAATCGTATTAACGAATAAGATTTTAACGATAATCTACCGTATTAAAATACAATGAAATAATAGTTAACAGATGAAGATAAGACTGGACGAGTTTCTAAAAAATACTTTACTAGTATCGATCGGTCGAAAGGATCTGTTAGCGCCTAAAGCTAGTGTCAAAGTGAAATCAAATCTGAATTTTCGGTCACGTACTCGAGAGAGGAGTAAAAAAAAAGGGAAAAAGAGGAAACGGTCCTGTTCTATGAAACGGCAGAAAACGATGCGCCCCCTCGCGATACAGCGTTTTCGCGTCGGCGAAACGGCATGAAGCGAGGGGGCGGATTTTCCCACGTGGCTGTTAGATCATGCGCGTCCCGTTCCAGGAAAAGTTTAGTCCGTGAGCCGCGTTTATTGCGGCCGAGTATTACCTTGACTCCTGGAGATAGGGGAATGGAGAACGGCACGCCGAGCAGGAGGGCATTTCCAGCGGATCGACGCTGGAAAAGCGAAAGTTGACTTTAAACTTTCAAGGGGATCGTTCCTCGTGTCGCCAGCTTTTGCTTTTTCTCTCGTTTCGCTTATTCACCAGGACGTTCCGTTTCACTTTCCGCTCTCTGTGACGGAGGAAACCGCATTACCAGTCGCGGATCCGATGTTGACGAATTTCGTCCCGTTTGATATCACGAACCTAGACATACCGTTTGATTTACGGTTGAACCGCCGGACGAATTAAAACGAAATTAACCGTGACAAGATTAATCGTCTTGCAGCGTTTTTTTTCTCGCTTTCGCATCGAAAGCCGTCGACGAAGCTCTCGTCGAAGTTGGATAATGTATTTTGAAAAAGAATTTCAACATATTTTAGTTTACACAATAAACTTTAATATTTGAACGACAACAAACTCATAGAGCAATAATTTTATTGTCAACGTTCCGGCTTGGTAAGATCGGTGAAAAAATATTATCGGCCTAAATGCGCGCACTCATTTCCTCCGACGAGCATTTCAAAAGAACAACCGTGCGTTTCAACGTCTCGCAGAAAGACTAATTGTTTGAACAAGATTGCGCTCACGCACGTGTACGTCGATGCCGGCGTCAGAAACCGCCGAGAATTAATTGATCTTGATCCTTGATCCTGTAGCGTGTTTATCTGCCACTAATATTCAATTTTTCATTTCGTGTCCTTCAATGGTCATTAACACGCGAACAAGTGGGTAAACGAAACTCGAGTATCGAAGACTCGTTATAACATGGGGAAGGACAGTATCATTCGGTTTTATGGCTGGCCACTATCTTTCCTTTGCCTTTCATACCCCTCCCGACTCTCCACCCTTACGTTACATAGTATCACGCATGCCTTCACTAGCTCTCCCTTCGCCTTCCAGCAAAACTTTCGAGAATTTACACGCAGACCGCTTTTTGCTCGTTACTTTCTGTTGCACAAAGCGATACGATAATTCATGCGTATGTGTAACCGCTGATAACGACAACCTGCCTTTTTATTAATTCCGTACATTCTCTCATTTTTCGCCCCTCGTGTTCCATCTCGAACGATGACAAAATGAAATGATATTACTACCTTTGTAAACAATTATTTTCATTGACAGTATTTTCTACTTACTGGTATAGACAATGGGAGATTTATCGTTCGACGTCTGACTATAGATTAACTTATACTACTTGTTCTTCTTGTTCTTCGACCATCGTAACGAGCGTCCATACATATATTATGGTATTGGTATTATGGTATGATATTTTCAATATACAATCTCATCGGTAATTCGATAAATGTGATTTTTAGATTACAATAACTTATTCTACAATACTGAGAAACGTCGGTTCTACAAGTATGAAATACAATACGAAACTCTTACAGTAAGTTTTCCCAATCGAGACTCAAGGCGCTGTTCTCCCTTTACGAATATATCGTTATACATGGGTTCGCCATTATCTCTGCTATTACTTTTAATTGAAAATTATGAACAGGTCGTGCATAAAGTACAAAAGTACACCGAACATCGACAGTACATAACAACTACATAACACTTCGTTTGTTCCGCCCCATTTACGATACAGATTTTATAATCGTTTACATAGTTGTACGTTACAACGTAAAATATTAGAATTACAATTATTCAGGACACTAGTTTTCCTTTATATCGTGCAATAATTTTCGTCAAATTGTCGTCGCATCGTTTCTATTTACGATGCAATATAACATCACTGCGGTAAATTTCAGGATCACGACAAAGGTTAATATATCGCGACAGAAATTATCTACGTACAACGATGATTTACTAACGGCCCCCTAAGAGTTAGAAATGTACGGTTCTCCAATACATTCTTAGCGAAATGATGTCACGCTGGGGTGAGTAGCACGTGGAATCTTTCTTTTTTCTTGCTTTGGCCCGCGATATTTCCCGAGGTACCCCAAAGAAGCGGTATTAGGGCTTAGAATTTGAAACAGCCTGAGCCAACCAGCCAACGAGCCCTGGGGTTGGAACGTTACAGCTGCTGTCACATAAATATCCTGGAAACACCCCCCCCTCCTCCCTGAATTCTAGAAGCACGGGTGGTCCCACCCCCTCCTCGCGTAAAGTTGCAGAAACTCCGCTGGTATTGATTCTCAATTCTTACGACAACGAAAGTGAGAACAGAAAAGAGTGGAAGAAATCGAGGAGGAAAGTGCGAGCGAAAGAGGGCTTAGGTTGGAGAACCTTCAAGGTTCCATATATCAACAACGCTTTCTCACAACTTCGCAAAATCAAAAGAAATCACGTCGTAGCGATAGACATACGTCCGACGAGAAGTTACAAGAATCTGCGGAAAGAGATTGGAGGGTTGATGTTCGATCTACTTCGAAGTTTATCCTAATTCCGAGTAATATTCATAATATTATCATGTTAAGGGGCCGACGTTAGTTTTAATATGATTAAAGTTGTAGTTTGGTAGCGTGGGGATGCATAATAATGTGCTGCGCGCGAGGGTAAAGGGGTAAAGAAGACTCGATAGCGCGATAAGTTTAGAACTTCGTAACCTTGACTAAGTCGAGAGGGGGTAATGGAACGATCAAATTCGGAAGATTCCAAGTTTCATGGGTAAAGTTTACTTAGTAATTTCATTGCGAGTTAAAATTCACTGGATCTGTTATTCAGCTGATTCAGTGAAGCGAGACGATATTTTTTATTCATAACAACTAATTATCGGTAATCGATGCGTTTCTCCTCGCTTTATAAACGATTGTTGTTTATTTTCGAGCGTTGGAGAATTACTTAGGTATATTAAATTTTCACGCGCGTAATTATACGTATAAATTAAGTTATACGCGCGGAAAGATTTTCGTGCACGATATTTGATCGTTATTTAACTACTAGTTCGATGTGAGTTCAATTTCCTTCTTATGCCTTGGCCTTCCTGAAGGAGGTAATACGATAACGAGTGATATTAGGGACACGAAAAGCCTTTGATCGAAATTTCAAGGACGTACACATTAACGGTAATAGTGTCATTACGTGTCCTACAGTCAGTGTATGGTTTCACGTAAATACGTCGTACAATTCTACGCGTAAGTACTTATCACTAATTGCACGATGATTTATGAGATATTTAAGAAGGGAATAATTAGTGAAATACCCGGGGTGCATATGTAAACATTTCTCCCTAGTGTTGATATGGCAATTAATATCGACTTTTGATTTATGACCGCCTTTATTCATCTATCGCGATACCGGAATTTCCTTATATATCTCCCGTTCCTACGAGCCTGATATTCAAATTACCAGAGGAAATGTGCTAGTTTCGTGACAACTATTTCTCGTTGTAAATCGGCACTTTAAACGAAATTGCCATGGAAATACATTTAATAAAAAAAAAAAAAAACGAACATTTAAGATAAGAAAGGTTTCTTAGCTCAGGAACTGTTTATTTTTTATTGAAAAAGATAGTAAGAACACGTGTCACTAAAACGACACGAGTAGAATGATCGTGAAATTATCTATATTGAATTGTGATAAAGATCTAGAAGCAATAGGTTGATGGTTGAACTCATAATACTTTTCTCTCTTTCCATGTCGAACTTCTGATTAAAAACAGACAGATAGAACTTTCGACGAATGAGCCGATATATGTAAGAGGTTGTTCGAAAAGTGTCTTTCTTTTACAGACACGTCTTTTACAACGACGAACTTTTATAGAAATATGAAACCTAATCTGTCGATCGTTGTGATCTTTATCTTGATAGAACAAAATGAATCATACGTAATTCGATAAAACAATATAAAACGAGAAATGTTGTGCGTCCGTTATTTCCTTATAGAACGAAAGAAACTTTTCGAGCGACCTAATACAAAGAAACATGTGTATAAAGATTTAAGAAAATAAAGGTTAGAAGATGAGGAAAGGATATTGCGTATTTATGATACGCCGAAAGAAACGTAAAGAAAGGCAAATGTGGAAAGAAATCTGTAGAAGAGAAAAAGAGTAGCTCACGGCACGTAAGGTCTGCCCTTAATCGCGATGCGTGACAGGGGTTCTACCAAACAACCCCGGTAATATTAATCTTCGATTAAAGGCTTATCGTGGCACGTGGGCATGGGCGCGGAAAATTCGGCAACGCGAAAAACTTGGGGAGCACCTTATCTCACCACTCCTCAACTTCCCTACTTTTGTGTACACGATTTAAAAAATAACCTCAAACCTTCGTCCAGATGGTTCTATAAATCGCATTTCTTCAAAAAATCTTTTTCATAGATCGCAAAACACGTCTTACATTTATTCAGCCAGACGAGAATTTAACGCCAGAACTACAGGCGTGAATATGAGCAATTTTTGATTTTTCATAACGATATCATAGATTTACAATGGTGCAGTTTCGGGATTTTGAACGACTCTTTTTAAAATATTATACACGTTGGCTATTATTGTATTGTACATAGTATATGGATAAAAGTTTGCCTCGAGTGTATTCTGTTGTAGTTGATCCAAAGTCTTATGCGTTTAATCGTCGATAATTCTAGCGTTAAGTGTTTAATTTCCATGATCAGCGGTTAGAATTCGACGACAAATGTTCACGCACGTTGACTAAGATATTCATAAATTCCATTATCGGAAGACCTATCATCTACCAGGTTAAATATATCTTCGTAGATCCTCTGGAAGCAGCTTCTACTTAATCCATAGCCCGCCAGTTAATAATTTTGGTAACAGGGTTGTAGACTCCGTCTCTCGATGGTTATTAAGCGTTGCGTTGAACGAAAACTGGAAGCCCAAAATGAAACTTTACTTCTAGAGAATTCTCGTATTCGAGGAGAGCGTCTCGTCGTTGAACGATCCACGCGTCCACAGGCATAAAAACTCGACTCTAACCGAAGCGAAACGAACAGTCGTATGAAATTGTCTGATGACGATATCTCGAGTCGTATTCGCGATATCGATGCTACGACGATAACCACCCTCCTGTTTTGTGTGTGTTCAATATGTTGCGAGAAACTCGCATCGGGGGCAGAGTGCCTGAGAGAAGCATTCACGGAGATATCGAGGCAATTCCGGAACGATGGTTAGGTCGATCCTCGAATGGCTAATCGATGCCTGACCGTGCAAATACGCTCGAAGGGCATTCACACGAGGCAAGGTACGCATCCCCAAGTCGGCTTTTCACCCCACGTTCCTCTCCCTTATGCAATAATTTTTACGTTGACACTCGCGAGATCTTACCGCGCGTTTCTCCGTTCTCCATTCTCCATTAACCGTATATTCTTCCTGTCCTCTAAGACTATGGAACTGGCAATATTCGCGTACGATAGATAGTCTGACGATGGTCTACTGACATATCGTACGTAGGTATGGAACGAACACTTGACAGACTTTAACGAAGGGACACCTCTTGCAAGAAAGACTGACTTTGTTGAAATATATTTTGATGATATCTTTCGTGATCGGTAACGGTTTGTAAGCTACAACGGTGAATAACTGAGTATTTTTATAAGTTCTTTCCTTTTCAACTAGGACTTAACTTTCAATAAATAAAGATTACAGTATGGATAAGTATAATTTGCCTGATTTCCCGATTTTGACGTTATTTAGTGGTTGGAAGAGTGTACTTTAATACAAGGCAGCTAAAAAAGGGGGCGATTCATTTGATCCAGAGATAATCTGACAAATCCATAAAGTTGTGCGAACGCTTTTAAGAAATCGATATTTCTGACGTAAATATTTTCCAAGAGAACTTCGCGTGCAAATTTAATTTTCAAAAAATAGTTCTCCCAATGTGCGACTGATTCTTTTCAATTGCTCTCGCGTGTGTAAATTGTCTACGAATCGATCAAGTTCGTAAAACCTTCGTATAGAACGAGATAGAAGCAGACGAGAAAGCATGTCGGTTCAATACAGCCCAGCATACTAAAATGTACAGATAACCCTTCGAAAGGCAGCGAGCACTTTTGCTAATTGTTCCTATGTTGCAAGAGGAGGCAGAGCTTCGTCGTACGCATCTGCATATTTTTCGGTAAATTTAGCAAAAGAAATAATCGACCGAGGCAACGAAAATTCGACAGGGATTTTGGGAAAGCCGCAGCGTGGAATCCTCATCCAGGCAGAAGTTTTCGCGGTAAAGGCACGTTGTATGACGCATGGCAAGATTCTGCGCGCGTAAGCCAATTTAGCGCTTTCTCACCCTCCGAGTGTTGCCGGATCTTGCAGCAGAGAATGCCCTCTCTTCGGCGTGTTGCGAGAGGTAGGCGTTGTATCTTTAATTATCTACGCAACGGAGGGACGGAGGTGGTCCCGAGGGATTCAGCCAGCTACCAAGAGGGTTGCAAAATGGTATCATCTCGTCCTCATGGCCGGGGCGTGGCTCACTCGACACCCAAAATCTCTTCGTCTTCGTCTGTGTAGCTTACCACTCGTCCGAGAGGAGTAGGGAACGAAACCACCGCTGGAAAACCTCGACCATTTAACGGCAGCTTTGTTGAGACCAGTTAGCCACACGCTTTTGTCTCTCGGAAAAGAAAATACGCTGAGACCATAATTTCGTTTCACTTTCGCATCTATCGTTGGTACGGACCTATCGTTAAGATTTCCAGAAGAGTGACGCACGGTGATTAGGAAAAGTATTTGCTCAAAATCGTGTTTATCGTAGTATTTACATACTAATTAATTAGATCCGAGTATATTAAATCTCGTATCGTTTAGTAATGCTTTCACACGATTACAAAAATTTCATACTACGAAACTGAAACGTGGATCCTGGTAAAAGAAACCGCTTTATTGGAAGATACGTGCGAATACTTTCTGTAGCCGCTGTATCTAAAAAATTGTCAATTTTGAGGGCCGACTGAAAGCGTGCTTTTGATTTATCCTCGCGTCGATCGAATGTACGAATCGTATCGTCGGTTTACCAGAGAAGTGATACGTTCAAAGGTTCGTTGATTTTTCAAACTCTGTAAAAATTAATTTACGTTTCTCCGTTACTGTTTTACCAACCCATAGACTATAATAACGCGAAGGTATTCTTACGAATTGTTATTTGATATCTTTAACGAATAACTCTGCGGATATGAATTAAGATAAACTGGGTTTAGCTTCTTTTCCATGGCAGAAATCAGTTACGCGCATTGAGAGCGTACAAGCGGCGAACGAGTCGGCACACAGCTGAGAGCAAACGTTCCCTGCTTGCTCGTACTTCCCATACACCGTTTTGTACTCTCAACAACCTGTTTCTTTCGATGCTCTAAATATTCTTTCGTTTACAAGCATACGTCCGGTACGTTAAGTAACGTTAACGATGCAAATGAACGACACACATATTTCCAGTTCTTCGATCTTCCACCGTGCTTTTGATAATACGTTGCATTTTATTCCTGCGTTTCAATGAACCACGACGAAGCTCACCACGCTCTCGCGAAACGCGATTGAAGCTCAAAGAACCACAGATGCAGAATTGGTCCAACGAACATCGTGAAAGTTTAGAATCTAAAGATGCGAGTCAATTGTTCAAAGTTCAGAGACCAACTTCTAATTTTAATGGAATATTTATCGAAAGATCGATAATCGCTTGGAATGGTGCGATAGAACAGCGTCACGGAAGCGCGGCAATTTTAGCATTTTGTCATCCGCACGAGGTCTGCTTGAGTCGTGTAAAGGCCCTCGACACCGACTGACGTCGAACGCAGAAGGTGGAAAAAAGAGCAGCGAGGACGGCCAACGGCTCGCCGACGACGAACGAGAGTGAAGTTCGGTCATTCGCGCGGAAAATTATCCGTGGTACGAAGAGGGGACGACAAGGTCGCGATCGCGTACAGACAGCTCGACGCAACCGCGCCTAGGTGGATATTAATTAAGACAGTCATTAGGAAAAAGCGACGAGTCGGCAGTGCATTCATGTGGAAAATTATGCTTGGTACCTCCACGCCATTGCGGAGAATTCCTGCCTTCTCTCCTTTTTTCTTTCCTCTCTTCCACTCTCTCTCTTTCTCTCTCTCTCTCTCTCTCTCTCTCTCTCTCTCTCTACCGTGTACACCGTTGGAAAGCGATAAAAGTCCTCGTAACATATTGCACGTATAAACAGTCGTATAGCGTGTGAAATAAAAGAAAATGACACTACGCGCGCTTAATTGTAAATCTACGAAGCTTTAGCTTATAATAATCGCGCAATTTATATTTTACCATGCATCCCTGTTTCATATCGATTTAAAGGGTTGTATATGTATTGATGATTATTGTCGGTTTACAAGTTTATTTAATAGACAAATATGTGCAGTATGTTGTACGATATAATATTCGCTCGTAACTCTATCACTAATCCTAATTTTAATAACAATGGATGCGTTATCACGATGAAGAATTTCAATTATATAAATGTTGGTTTGTTGTAAGTAGCAGCGGAAAGACAGAGTTTTTCCGTAAGTCTGGGGAATTAAAATAAAGGGCGCATGGTATTAACCGTTTAGACTGGAGATTAACGTTAAGAAAGGGATGGAAACGTAGTTAACGGCCAGACATTATCGCATAAGAATATCCCTCTGTTAATTGCGTTACAGCTGTAGGAAAGAAGAAACTTAATTCCGTTAAATTCCACCTTCCGTGTGCGCAGCAAACAGAGACTAAATATTTCGTCTCCAAAACAAATGGATAATTTCTAATGGAATCCGGTAATGGACAGGTAGAAAAAAAAAAGGAGAAAAGAAAAAAGAATCGCGGATTCGATAATTATTTTCTGCGCGCTATTTTAAATAATAAATACTATTCGAGGTGTATTTGAAAGTCGTTTGAAATCAATCAAAACGAACCACATTTTTGGAGCGTCCGATAAATTTTTCTGCGAATTCCTCAGCAGCGTACAATAGCGTGGAATTCCATTTTCGCACCAATAATTATAGCCACGAAATTACGAACTCTTTTCCCCCCCGATGCTCCGTCAAACCAGAATTCAGAGTACGCAGGAAGTAATACAAGGTCGCGTACACTCGAACACGTACAGGATTAACCCCAATGATGAACGAGGAGAGGAGTGAATTGTAGTCAACGTAGTGACGATACCAACCACCGAAGAGAGGTGTTCGTGTTAATTACGTTAAAACTCATCGAGGAAAACGAATGTAATTTGCGTCGGAGCTATTGTTCCCAATTTGACTGGAATAATCGTAAACACGTTCTTTAACAGTACATCTCGATGATCAAACTGATATTTCTACTTTTTCGAAGTGTCGATCAGCTGACAAGCTTGTTCATCCTCCGGATTTTACGTCACAGTGACACGATTGAATCTTTGTCGTAATATTCGACATTCTGACTTTACCAACGCGAACATGGCTAAGAGAAAAGTCGATATAAACGTAATTTCTTACCTTGATGGTCTCCTGAGGGGAGTACCTCGCAGAGCGTTGTGCTTGAGCCTGTGCCTGCAGGCTCATCGCTGTACCATATCTGCTACACTAAATACTCTGTAAGCAAACAGAACTAAGCGTTACTTACTCTACTTTAATACTCTACTTTGCAAGTTAAATTTAGTAGAACAAGTAGAAGCAGGGGAAATTCAAGCAAGATATTTAAATGTCTTATATACTAAATTAATATGAAGTGGTCCATTAATTTAATCATACACACACAAACACACACATTTGATTCTTTCTTAACATAGATTTCAAACAATATAAAAATCTCGACTAGTGGTAAGAGTAAGTAGAACGAGCAATAATCCTCTGCGTTATCCTGCGAAAGCAAAAAGAGGACGCAATTGTTCCACAGAATCTGGATAAAGCTAGGCCTGAAACAAGAGTCGGAGCAGACGAGAGAAGGGTAGAGGGTAGCTGGTTGGCTGGTCGGCCTGTCAATACGAAGAGCTACGTGACCCAGGTACCAAATGACACATCCGGTCGAAGGGACGAAGTTTCTCGTCTCTTTCGAGAACCACCTTGTTTTCCTGATATTCTTCTAGAACGAAAAAGCATCGAATATATCGCTCGAGTAGCCAACTATCTTTTCTGTATTCGTTGTTTCGATCGAAAAATACGATTTCTTCGTTCGTGCTATATTCGCCAATGTAATCGATTGAAAAACAATATCAAATGTAAAAAGATAAATACTTGGTTACGCGATAGGGAACATGACATAACAACGAGGATACATAACGACGAAGAGATTAAGCTTGCCGAAGAACTCGTAAATTGTAAATTGTAAAGAGAGGAGCCTGCAGCAAACGACGGTCTTAAACCTGCAAAAGTCTGATCGATAATGAAAGCAATTGGGTTTGCCGCGATCGTTCGCGGATCATCAAAGAGAGCCGCGCCTTTTACGATACTTGAAGTCTTGTTCAAGGATAACATCGCGCGCTCTTTCAACTCGGAATAAAACAGAGGTGAAACGCGAGCGTCGAGGGTCTGATCGTTGGACGACAAAACGCGGCGTTCGCCGATTATTCGTTGACGAAAGAGGAAGAGGGAAAACAGGGGTTGAGGAAGAGGGACAGGGAGAGGAGTATCGCGTAGAGAGAAAGAGAGACGAAGAAAAATCGGAGCCAACGAATATTCAACAACCGAAAGAGACAGAGGGAGCACTCTCGCGATACGGAAAGCTAATCGAGCGAAAAGCATAATTAATCACGGCGAATTTGTCGTGATTAACGACGATCGCGTTGTCCCCGCAGGCTGCGAGTATAAACACCGTTAATACACGACAAATGAACTCGCCAATTTGCTATCGCGCCTATTTACAACCTCCGATATTACGCCCAAATCTCTTACATTATATTCGAGCGTATAAGCACGCATAAGCTCTCTATGGATACTGTCCGTCGCTATGTGCGACATTATATACGCTAAGCCTGAATACCAAATTATATTTCGAATGTCTAATATTTAAGTAACAAACAATATTAATAAAGAAATGCGTTAATCGAGAATACAAGAAGCTTCTTAAATGATTTTTCATATAATCGTATCTTGATTTTATTTAATTACAAACATCGATGTATTTAAATGCGATGTATTTAAATTACAGACAGAAATAACAACATCCGTCTGGTTCGCGTTTGAAAGAGACGAAGACCAGACCTGCTATATTATTCGCTTTTTATCGTGTTTGTAAACCCTTAAAACAAACGATTCTCTTCCATGATGTACATCTGTCGATCGAATACAAGAATCGAAAACGTAGGCGCAAAAGAAAGGTCGATAGGATAGAGGGGGTAACGTCGTTAGTTTCCGGTTCGTCGTACGCACTTCCATCGAGTCCCATGCGGCAACCCCTCACGATGCACGGGGTCTCGTGCTGTCTAATGAGGCTCGACACCCGCCTACCCTGCCTCCCATGATACTGCACACCATAAACTCCGATGTTCGAACTGTTGAACGCGCGTACACGCGGCCGCTGACCAAGTACTCTCATATTTTAATACATTCTCTCTCTCTCTCTCTCTCTCTATCAGCTTCCGCTTCTTGTGCACGAGAACGTGCTTCGTATGTTTGCACCCCTCATCTTCGTTGTTTCCACAGTCTTACCACCCCTGGATCCGTTGTACAACTTCAGATACATATTATAGCGTCGTAAATAGACTAATAGCGCGTCGAGAGATTAGTTACGGCGTCTATTTTATGGTTTTGTGGATCGTAGTACACACGTATTAGGCAAACGATAAACAACATAGAGAAGTTACAGTAAGTAAAGTATAAATACGATTATAAATAAATAGAAATATAATCGTTTTATAAGATAACGTATGATTTTTATAAGATATTACGAATGAATACCCCTTTTGCTTAATTACGGCCTGTGCAATTATACGTATTGATTAAAATAACGTGAAACCAATTAGTCTGTGCAAAAGAAATACTTAATTATTATGGTAGCGATATACCGAAACATCGTTACGCTCAATTGACCGGTGGAATAAAACAGTAGAAAGTAAAATATTCCAGTCTCGAGTGCAATTCTCATTAACAGAGGTGATCAAGGCCTCGGCACGTTTAATTGCTCGTACGCCATGAAATCGTACGAGTTTATTGCAACATGTACATTTGCCTCTGCTTTAAATCGCTGCCGTACGCATATTTGCATTGTTACGGTAAGGTCAACAATCGAATAATTTAACGAACGTTTTTTACATCGGTATATTTTCTTAGAAGATAAAATATATCGAACTCAACGTTCTAATTACCAATTCCTTTCCCTCGATAAAAAAAAATCGATTAAGAACGTGTAAAACACACCGCGAATAGATAACGCGTGTTTCCATTAATTAGAAAGTTCACCGACAAACAAACGGCGAAGCAAAGAAGCCAAGTTTGGAATTTAAGGAGATTCCCATAACAGTAGTACATCGGTATGGGGATTTTCTGGTATGGTGTTGGGGGGGGGGGGGGTTCGCGTCCTGACAGTGATCGAGAACCGCGATGCTATCTTCGCGGCTCGATAACGACCAGCGGAAGTATCGCTTTAATCACTATATCCGAACCCCGTTCCCTTGGCACGCCATTGGATACCAGATCGTTTCTCATGTAACCTCCTGTAGACCCAACGGTCACACCGTTATTTTCTTAAAACTATAAGCTCGTACAATTATCATTCCTATTAACCATCGATAGAGTTAACTTGAATTGGAAACATCTAAGGATTTCTACAATTGGTAAAATTACTCTTTGACAGTTTCAAAACGTTCTCAAAAAGTGAAATTTAGGCGTTAAAAAATATAATACACGTAAACGTTGGAAATTCTAGTGATGCGATATTTAAAATTACGGTAAAACGAGTTTAATTTTCTTCAGATTTTGGCTAACAGACTAGAAATAGTACCATTCGCGAGAGCGTGTGTAAATTTTATACGCGAATGTAATTTGACAGTGGCATTCGATCACACACCGATCGAACATGATCGAGCAGAATGCTCTGGAAACTTGGAAAAACTAGGATACAAACGGACGTTAATTTCATAGAACGGAACAAGGTAGAGAACGAACAGGAAGAGAAGGAGGAATAGGAGGTGGAGGAGGCACCATAAGGTCTGGAAGGCCCCTTTTGCTATCGATCTGTCCCCACCTCGGCGATTCCACGCTCTGTGCCACACCATGCATCCCCATGGAACACTATATTGTTCCCACTTAGTCGTTCACCGACGCGCGATAGTGTAAGTGAACGTGTTTCTCTCGTATATTTATGCGTTTTCGCACGCGTGTGCGCACACGCATTCTACCCACTACTACCGTGTACTCGTGCGTACGTATGTATTAACGCAGTGCATTTATTTCCATGTGTGGAAACCATGGACCTCCTCACACCTGCCTATAACGACACCGTTGCGTCACGAACAACGCAACACCAATGCCCACCGCTATAATCACCCACCGGATACATATCCTGGACATTGGAGAAAACCGCTGCTCACTCACGTTTTATTAATACTTAGGAACTTTACTTCGCGGACGATTAAAATATATTATACGGTTCGTTGTTTCAACGTTTTTCCGATATTCGTATGCAAAAATTTGTTCTACGATGGTGTCACGCGTTAATGGTAAAGAAACGTTTGCACGCGTCTTTGTAGCTTTTGTACGAACCATAAAAGGAGAGATACAATCGTTTTATGCGACCATCTTGTATATACGAACAGCGATGAATGAAAAGTATTACATAAGCGACTTTCAAGTTTCCTTAACGGCACAAGATTACGATATCTTCTTCCCACCGAAAGGCCTACAAATCTTTTGTTAACGCTACTTTACCAATGTGGAGTTATCGTTTCTTTTTTTTAAAGAAAACACGCGTACGCTTTGAATCTAACACGTATGAAAAATCGGACCGTAACACGTACGAGAACACGGTAAACAAAAGTTATTTGCACGATGGAAGTCTTTGAGGATTGACTTTTAGGAGCAAGGTTGCCCGATCCGCCTGTCGTGTCTCGAGTTCCTCCCCTCTGACATGGACATATGGTATTCTACTTTTCATACCGTTGTACTTGCGAAAAATAGAGAGAGATGGCTTGCGAGCAAACGGAACATCAGAAAGAGAGACGGAGGATTTGGAAAGACGGATAACGATATTACCGAAGATGGCAGAGGAGGACAAGGATATTGGTCAACGCTGAAGGACGGAGAGCGACGATATAACGGAGGAGAAGATTCCTTGAGAAAGATTAATATCTCTATCAGAGAAGTTCAGCAGAGCGGGCCATTTATCTACCTACGGACCTACAACACGCCCTATTCCAAACTCCTTCGCCTCCTCTTCTTTCCTCGACCTTTTCTTCGACAAATCTTACACGGGCAGTTCACTATTCCAAGGAGTTTATTTAAACCTGGAGATTAGCGGATAGAAAAGAAAAATCTGGACACGGAGATATAAAAACAAGGGGGAAAGAAGAAAACAGACTCCGGTGTTCATGTTGGGAAATGGTGATTCACTAGCCGGATGTAACCGAGGAAATTCGATTTGACACCCGGCACAATTTGGAAGCAGCAGGGTGGTTGCTAATAAATTCCGAGTAATCTCATCTGTTACGTGTCATCGAGATCCGAAACGACAGATTCCAATATTTTGTTACCATCGAAAATTTATTGCATTAATCACGATGAATCGAACCGGTCGTACAAAGCAAATTACCAACGTCTTGGAAAATTAACGTTTCTTCTCCTCTTTTAATATAAATTTTCATATTAAGTTCGAATATGTTTCTTACGTGAAAGATAAAATAGAGAAAAAGGAAAAAAATATGACACAGTAAAGTACCATTTCAGATGACACCGTCGATCTTAAGTACGCGACAAGTAGTAACGCAAACGATTAAGCGTCGTCGGAGTGAGTAAATTACGCTCTATCTCTATCTTGACTAGCCTTTGTAGTCCCAGCAGTCTCTACGATTATGCCGCGACACACGCAATGCCCCGTACCGTAATCCCACAAACTCTGTTGCACCCCGTTGAGATATTCGGAAATGCAAAACATGGTCGATGCGTTGCATCCAGCGAGAAGCTTTGATCTTAACTACGCTACTAACGAACACTTAACTACACTGAAAATTATACTTCTTTCCGTACGTTAGTTACGATAAGTATCAGTTTGAATATTTATATAAGCATCGTTTTAACATTTTACAATATATACGAGTTGCATTCCAACAAAAGCATCGAGCGGTTAATTTATCGTCGCTGTCCAGCAGTATTTTATCGAATATGAACATCGAATTTAGCGAATACCTACGTATAAATAATCGCGATAACTCCCCGCAAGATTGTTCTCGGCGAGCTCACCATTAATAAAACTGGACGATACGAAGACCACCAACGAAGGAATCTTTTCTTGTATGATTTAATAGCGGGGTCAAACAAGCCAAACTCGTTGACCTTTTGTACTCGAAAAATTCCTTTTGGTTACTTCGCCTTCAAATTTCGTTCTGTACCACTTCTTTTTATAGCCCAATGCTTCTTTCAACGACGCGCTTTCAACTATATAACATCGTATACGATAGTAAAAAAAACTACATTTCGTTCGGAATTCTAAGCTCTTCCCTTTGAGATTGTCACGGGAATATTCCTGTTATCGTTTAGGATGTTAATTACGCGCGGTACTTAATTACTTACGGATACTTACGGAAAACTTCGTTAAAGGAAAACGACCGTGCGAAAGATATCGTTAGCTCTTTGAGACAATTAAGAATCTCACATCGAGATACTTCCATTTCTCCAAACCGTTCTCCCTACGTGCACCTACGTTTCTAGTCCATTTACTCCGGCCAAGCTAAAAACACGAAACACACTCTTCTTACAAGAACATTTCTCAGGTGAGATAGCGCGGAAGTGCATGGTGTGTTACACGACATCCGAAGCGTGTACATTTGTACGGATGTCTTTATCGCTTTATGAGCCCCATAAAGTGCCGTTGTCGGTCGTGCAGCCTTTGTATCTCTACTGTGCAGTGCCGACTACAGTGAGGGAGCGAGAACGAAAAAGCATTTACCCATTGTTTATGCGTCTCATTATGTATGCCGTTGTCGTTGATACAGACTCTTAAATGCGTGTACATAGAACGCAACATGTTGAAAGAAATGATGAAAGGTGATTTATGAAGGTGCGCGCCACGGAAATGTTGGATAACGTGAGCGATCTAAGTTATTTTTCTCATGAACTCGCAGGACAGATTATCGACGATAAATTTGTTACAGCCAATCGTGATGAATTCGACGATCAACGTGATCGAGCAGTAGTCTTGATCGATTTAAGGAACATTATTAGGAAGCTGTATTCGGAGCCAGAAACAAAGTTTAACGTGGTCTTTAAGGAAACGTCACACGTTCGTTCGTATAGAAGAAAAATCGTTGGCGTTAAAAGTTGAGCACTGGAATTTGAAAAATGTCGAATGTAATTCAACGACATTTTACCAGCTTGACCGATCTAACGATGTTATTGGCCGTGTTCTTTCGCTATCGGCACCGTGGATCGTCTGCACGACAGTTTCCGTGCTCTCTCCATTATGCCGTTTAAGTGTCCGAGTATCGCAATTTTTTTCGGATATTGAAAAGATAGCCGAGAATATGGCCCGAAACAATGATTACGAGCGTAGGGTTCGGGATCGCGAAGATCCCAAACCGGATAAATCATCACAACCTTTGGCCATCTACAACGCGAATCCCATAAAGCACGAATACCGTTATCCGTATCATGGCGTATTTTATGATTACATACGTGAATTCTCTTCGAAACAATGAGACATTTTTACGATACGTTTTGCCTGCTGCAGCACTGTAGTTAGATGCAATAACTTTAGACAATCTAATAAAACTATCGTAAAATTATTATACGACGTATCGTTCCGATACGACTAACTCGTAAAATTGTTCGATCTACTTCCTTTGTCACAAAATATATAAGTTGTACAATTCTCCAAATCTGTTTGAAAGGTGCAACAAAGGTAAAATGCAGTAGTAAAGTGACATTTCATTATCCAAAAAAGAATAACAGCTAACGAAAGGAAAGATAGTTTTAGCCTAATAGATTCTTGCCCGAGCAGATAAGACGAAAAGTGAAGAAAAGAACACGAGACGAAGTACAGTGCGCGGGGAAAAGGAGAAAACAAAGGCACAGAGATGTTACTCTGGCAATTATACGGGAAGCGAATGCTAGAACATTCATCACTCTGAATGTGTTTAATGCGTGCGCGTTAAATACGCACGGCAGGCACGCTAACCAAACCTAACTAACAGTCAGGCTAACAAATTAACGCTGATGCGTTAAATGTCCGCGTCGAGTACCAAGCCGGAAGAGCGCGCCGTGTTCTTCTCCAACTGGACACGATCGGGTCTGCTACTTTGATTTCTTCGACTATGTACGCAGAACTTGTAACTTGTCTTTGAGATACTATTGCGGATAACTAAAACTCTAGCATGGCACTAATATGATCAGGATAATACAGCGTAGATGAAAGGCCGATGCATAGATATGTAATTTAAGAAAGTAGGACGAACGTTTGCAAGAATCGCGTCTATTCGTCTGATAATGAGCATGAGCCTTTCGCCAAAGTTATTTCGAATTAGTGTAAATGAATGTGTATTACGAGGAAAAAATGATGACAATAACACGTATTTCATTTTAAATTTGTACGCAAACAGTACGATAAAAGGTGAATATTTTTTAATGTTCCGCGTCATTCGGGATTACGAAATCTGCTTGGCGAATGATTTTCGACACGAATGAAAATTTACAAAACAATAATTAAGAACGTTTCGATCGGCCAAACGATTAATCCGCTATTTTAAATATTGATAAAAAATTGCGTGTAATTCCATACATTGTAGCACGTTTCTTTTAAACACGAAATGAGAGCAGCAGAGGCAAGGCCAAGTCGACTACGTATTTACGTTCGGTGAACGTGCAAAAACAAACGTGACCTGCATCTACGCTTCTGTGTACCTGATAAGCGATAAGCTTGTATGATTATTTTGAAGTTTGTTTACGTACTGCTTACGGATCAAACGTTAGCTTCGCCTAAACCAAACATAACCCAGAAGTCGGAACGTATTCTACGTTGGAAGCTTCGCTATGAAATAGAACAGAAATTTCTATGCAAATATCTTACGCGAGTCATAAACTTCAAAAGATAAAGAGCTCGGTACACCTTTAATTTTACCATAATTATTACAATTGGCTGAATAAGAGATTACGAAACGAGAACCTAACGAGCGAAGAAGAGAGAGTATATGCAATTACCTCACGAAAACGTCATTGACATGAAAAAAGGCTGTACACCGTGTTGAGAATTCGCCAAATTTGGCGAGATCGATCGCCTTCAGATTCAATAACGACAAAGCTGTTGAATAAAACGATGAAACGATCGTGATCACCGAATTACCATACATTCATTTTCAATAGCGGAGGAAAAGAATACGTTGCCAAACCACCAGAGTCTCTTTCAAACTTTGGAACAGTTAATCCAGCACGGAATAAGGATCGTGTTGCACTTCGTGACTAAATACCGAATACTTCTTCAGGTTTGTAAAATTCAAGCCTATAAAATATCTTATCGTCATATATATGTACATTTACTTGCAAAAATATTTGCTTTCGTTCTAGACGTATTCTTTCGAGGATAGTAAAGCGTAACATAGAAAGTAAAATACAATGATAAAGATAAATTAAATAGCCTGTATTAATAAATATTCGATATTGAAGTAAAAATAATTCAAAACTACACATCTCGCAACATCAGAAAAATGTACGCTTCCATTATGATAGTAGATTTCATACTGTGACCGTTAACGTTAATCGATATTGCATGCTAATCAGAGCGTAACAGTATTTTTACAGTACCAACTATTTAAATCGACCTTAAGTTCGAGAGTAAAATAAATGACTTTTGACTCGGGAAAGCGCGATGAGAATAATACCAATTAAAAATTAGTATATCTATCGAAATCAAACCTAATTATTGATAGATTAATATCGTGTATTAAAATTGAATTTAAACATCAAATAGAAAAATAGAAAAATATAAAACGAGATATAATACGGTCATAAGCGTAAATATTTAACCTAATTACATATTTTTATAAGCAATTGTTACTTAATCTTTATACATATATATATATAATAATTTCAAGGTCATTACGGTGCATCAATAGTCGTAATATACACAAAAAAAAAATTTGTTCGAAGGCAACTAACAAAGATAAGAAAGTAGATGTGTACTAATTTCAGTGAAAACATTATTAAAATTTGTATTTGATTAATGTCTCACCTGATCAGAGCGGCGTCGATGCTAATTTACACTACACAGTGAACTTTGTTTCGTCGACTATCGTTGATATGTATTAATTTTTCTAAACACACTTCGATGCACACACGCACTTGTTACGATATGTTTAGTTAACGGTTTAACAGAAAGTTTATCCATTGGAGAACATGTTGTTAATGTAAAGGACGGCTTGTATCGATAAAAAAAGAAAAGAAAAAAAGAACGATAGTAATGGAACAGGAGAGAAACACGAGAAAGGCGAGCTGCAGGCTGCGTGCCGAGCAGCCACCCTCACGGTAGGCGCGCGAGCCTACTACTGAACTCGCTATACTGATCGTCAGCGTCGCGTACCGGCACTTCCGCTCGGAGTGACTCGTCCCTTACGAGCATCAGATATAACTCGCGATCGTCGTCGCAAGATTTTTGCAAATTCACTGTCCGTATAATTTCACAACTGTTTATACTTGGACTAACAACGATATTCACGTTCGAAGTATGATACCTTGCTGTACAAAGATAAATATATTTTGTAAGCATATTCTACGAAATATGGTTTTCAGAGTGATTATGAATCAAGCTTATTATTTGGTCACTTTTTATCATATTTGTTGCTTTAATTCATTTTTCTGACAGAAATAAGAAGAGTACAATTTACAGTCAAGTCGAAAATATACGCGTATATGTAATAGATGTATATGTATTTATATATGTAGTGACGAAAATGAAAAAGAAGTAAAGAACGTAGCAACAAATGTCGATACGGGATTTATCGTGTATGTAAATACTTATACATGTACGTAATGATATAAATAATCCATCTCATATTTGGCATAAATCACTTCTAAATTTCTATAACCTACGTCCAATGCTGTCCACGATATGCTACGAAGTTTGCAGAATCTCTCCTCCTTTGACTTTGTCACTATGATACAGAGACGCTAACCGATCCACTATACACACGCATCTGATGCAAATGCTTCCAGCAAAAATCAAAGTTCCGTGGTTTAGTTTACGAGCGAGATTTATGAAAAATGACAAACATCGTACTAAGTCTGTTCGGTTTCTTTTTTTCTGACCTCTTTCGTTAGTTCATGACGATAGCGCGAAAGATGGGACAAAGCCACGCGAGAAGTTTCAACCGTGGACAGCATTGATCTGTATAATACCGCGTATACATGTACGAATTAATCGTGCTAACGATAAAAAAGTACAATATATAAATCGATTGTAGTATGAAGTATTGTGATAAATTAATTTTTCATACGTAAATTACAAATTATGAAAATGAATAGCAATAATAGTAATGCTTATATATGTATATAAATAATATTTTATAAACTTCTTACTTATTATATATGTACATCGTTATAGTACATAGTAATGATTCCATTAAAAAATATGGAAATTGTAGCGGGGTAACTACAAAAGTATCATCAAGCGACAAAGGGAGAAAAATGCACGTAAAATTTGCTATACGTAATTTCTACAAAAATAATTTCATATGAAAAGCATTATGTATCGAATAAATTCCTCTTTACTGATTATCATACCCAATACTATGATTTCTAAGGTTCCTTGATCTAATTATCACCAGCTTCGCTTTTATTGCTCTTTATAGTACCCCACGCGCGATGCTTTATAAAAATATTTATCCTAGCGATAGTTGAATTACCTTTGAGCAAGCGTATGCAACAAGCTACACAAATATTCGTAATTTCTCGCACTGTCGCCCTCTGTCACTTGTCACAAGGATTTTTCTATTATCGATACGATTTTCGCCTCACTCTACGATCATGTTCCTCTAATTACTTACAACTTGATAAGGATAAAGCAATTTCTACATATAGTTTAATTCGATACTTGAACTACATACAATAGATATCAAATATAAAATAAGCTACTTAAATGCATTTGGCATGTCTTGTTTATGTGTGATGCTCACCTGTTCTAATCTGAATTATTGATTCGCGATCAATGTCTTCGAGAGCTACGAACAAATGACGTCACCTCCTTGGTTAAATCGACTTTGTGCACTTACGTTAAAATAATTATTACTTAAAACTTTGGACTCTTCAACGGATTAGTTCCGCGATAATTTTCACGTATATAATTCGTATTTTATCGTATAAATATATCTAATTACGATAATATTCTTCTATCGGTCGTTAAAATTGGATTTACAATGTTAAATCTGATGTGAACACACTGCTTGCTCAACTTGCATCTACTGGCAGCTGCTGTACTATCTAAAACTGACCTTCGACATTTTATATTTTTCTTGTAATTGAATTCTATGCTGTAACGTCGTCTTTCTATCTATTTATACCTAACGATGTTTCATTATATTTCTGATTAATCTTGCATATATATTTTTCTTAGTTTTCATACCTTTCTCTCTCCGTTTTTCATCTCACAATCCATATGTAGAAAGACATTTTCTACACACTCTGATAATAAGAAGTCACTCTCTCGCTTACAACAGATTCCAAATTCTCTACTGTCTGGTACACGATGAAAAACGATTAAACTTTTTATTTCTTCCAGCAGTTCTTGGATTTACACTACTTTTTGGCTATTTCAAATTTGAATATCGCTTTGATAAACTGTTTCTAAGATTTGAAATACAATGACTCACGAAAGTATTCGAATGCTTAAGTTTTAACCAGGAAACATGCGTATACATTAAACTGGAGCATGTATTCAAAGCAGTATGATATCCGTAGCAAAAGGGAAATCTCAAAATTATATCGGTAAAATTAGAATTCAATTTAATGACATATACAATATTTACAGTATGGTAATTACAAGCACAGATCGGTAGGTGTTATTGAGCCTATCAGAAATGACCAATCAGATCCGCACTTCTTTGCCTAGTCATCTTCTCAGCATTCAGTGTTATACCACCTATTGATAGATCACAAAAGTATTCGAACGCTTAGAATTAAACTATGTTTACAACGAATCTCTATGACAAAGTAAAAAATCGTTTATGTTTAGCTAATTTCGTATTATTATTACGTGTACTTATCGAACTTCAGAAGCTACGAGTACGAAGTTGGAATCACAGCAGTGAGAACGAACGAAAGTAAATCTAACATTTTTAATAGACGAATGCAATTATACGTAAAGAAAATCGAATATCGAAATAGAAATGCGAAACTTACGTCGAACAGTAAAGCATGGAGATGATTCTGTCATGGTGCGAGGTCGTGTGGCAGCCAATGGTACTGGAAATTTATTATTTATCGATGGAATTTATAAGAAATACTTATTTACATGTATGTTAAAAGAGAGTCTAAAACAGAGTGCAGAAAAATTAGGCTTATTAATACATTCTTACTTCCGAGGCATACGGACTGAATCTTAAAAGAATAAATACTACATAATATACCCTGCATCCTAAATACTCATAAAACCCAGATATTGATTATAAAGAACATTTATGGTCTGAAATCAGTAGGTCATTACATAATTATATGTATAATAAATAGGAAAGAAGTATTCAAAGGAAGATTTATAAAAATATGGAATTCTATTGTAAATATCGCAAAAAATTACTTCATAGTATAGAAAACAAAGTTAAAGATATTGTTACAGCCAAAGGTGAAAGAACTAAATGTTAATATAAGATAATACATAGTCAATGGTAATATATGCATGCGTTTGTACGTGTGAATACTTTTATGATCCACAGATGAATCGTGTTTGTAATAAATGCACTGTGTATAGCATTAAAATATTTCATAATTTTACTGATATAATCTTCAGATTAAAAAAATTCAGTATTGTCTCAAATGCTTCGCTTTAACATATATTTTGCTTGTTAAAAGTCGCAAATGTTGGCGTTCGAATTCTTTTGGGAGCTGTTGTATATTACTTAGAACTTTCTTAAATTGTTGGAGCTTGTGATACTTCTGTTGTTTACTTTTCATGCTTATAAAAAAGACTTTTTGTATGATTCAACTATAAAACTTCATTTACACACCTAGTTTTATGTAGATCACACACACTATCATTTTCCGGTTCTTGATCACGATAGAAAGAATTTCGTTTCCAGAATTTTCACTTGATCTTGGAGTTCAGAACTTGATCTTTGTTTTCATGTAACATTGAATAGTTGCAAAGTTGCTTAACCGTGTTATCGCTATTACTACTAATTAAATTACCAATTAATTAAAAAACTATAATAGTTTTTTTACATCTTAGCTTTTAAGAGTTGGAGCAATATTTTCACAAATCATTAAATTTTCATAGACGTTTCTACTTATATTTCTGTCCTATTGTCACAAAATTAGTTGAACTAAGTTTTTTAAAGGTATGCTGCTGATTCATATATTCAACATAATACGTGAAATATTATAAATTCTTGTAAAGAAATTATTTTATTTTCTATTGGAAGTAGACATATGTTCTTGAAGTGAATTATCTTCGCAATTCACGATAATTTGAATTCTAAGAGTATTTTAATAACTATCTAATAACACTGAATTAACCATCTGCGGTAATTAACAATTTTATGAATACTGTTCAAACAAGTTTTACTATGCGATGATTTTTAAACGGTAGTGTAAACTTGGTTTTTATTTAAATTGTTCATAAGATCGTTCATTGATTGACTGAAGACACAAGTCTTATCGTTTGAGTTTTTGTTATAAAAATCAACTCCAGCATAACTTAATTTTTCTGAACTTTGTTGTAAAATAAATCAATGCTGTTTGATTCGATTGATGATAAGACTTCACTCCGGTTGTTTTTAACATTTATCCTGCTATCAGGAGCATCATCAACTTCATCTTGCGAATTATCACCCTGAACTGGATTTTTGAAGAAGTCAAATTCAAAAATTGCCAACTTTATCGGCTCACGCTGATACCAGTGTTGCTCCGGCGCGTTGGTAGGTGTTGATGCTGTGGTCTGTTCGCCTAGAAAGCTCTGCTGATATACAGAGGCGGGACAAAAGAAAAACAAAAGCACTGCTACAGATACAGCAAACCACTACAGAAGCCTTCCTAGCATTGTGTTCAAGTAACTAAGAGTGAAGCCATATAGTAGGTGAGCAAATTTTGCATGGCAGTGAATTTATAATTAATAAGCAAATTGATAAGAAATTATAAATAATTAAAAAATTGTATATGTATATAATCAAAAGAAGAATTCGCCGCGTGGCTACTACTAGTACGATCTTATATCAATTAAAAAAAAAAAAAATGGTAAGCCATGCAAGATAATAAAATAAATTTTCTATTATAGAATATATAATGACAATTACCGCTAGCCATGGATGATCAAGTACATCTTCTGCACTAAATCTCAGTTCAGGTTGTGTTTGAAGCATATTCGATATTAATTGTTTAGCAGAATCTGAAATCTCGTCCCAAAATGGAGATCTAAAGTCATACTGGCCACTTAAAATACGCTCAAATAATTCTTCTTGTTTATTTTCTGGAGAAGCAAATGGTGGAAAGCCACAAAGTAAGATATACAGTATTACTCCAGCTGCCCATACATCAATCTAAAATGGTATAAATTTATTTTGTCTTTCATATTTCCAAAATTATATTAATAAATTGTAGATATCTAATTAGAAAATAAATTTACTTTCAAACCATATCCTGTTTCTGCAAGTATTTCTGGTGCTACATACGTAGGTGTACCACAAACTGTGTACAAAGGTTCCCTTACAACTTGAGCAAGTCCAAAATCGCACAACTTTAAACATCTAACATGATTTCCATCCATTTCAACTAAAAGGTTTTCAGGTTTAACATCACGGTGTACTATTTGGTGTGAATGCAAGTAAGCCAATGCAGATGTTAAATGTCCAATCATTACACTAGCCTCACTTTCGGAAAATTTTGTTGCTGCAGCAATAGCATCAAACAAATCACCACCCTAAAATAACGCAAACTTGGAGTATTCTATCGATATAAATTTCAATCTTTGATATTTAAAATAGAGATATTTGTGAACAAATGTACTTTTACAAGCTCCATGACTAAAAACAGTTGATCAGTAGTTTCTTGTTCCGCGATTAAATTAATAATATTTGGATGGCAAACTTGTCGTAAAATTGATACTTCGCTTGCCCACATTGTTTCTTTACCTTGACACTTATACTTATCTACAATTTTCATTGCATATTCTGCACCTGTAGATCTATAAAATATTTTTAGATAGATTTTTTATTACTTTTAGCTATTAATATTCTACAATTTCTTATAATACTCACTTATGGGAGCAATGCCTAACAATTGCAAAGTTACCTTCTCCGATTACATGCCCTACTGCATAGTGTAAACGTAGTGGTTGTGGTAATATTAACGAAGAAGGACTCGGTGTCCTCACTTGAGGCGTAGTAAGCACTTTTTTTCCAGATTTACGTGGCATTCTTGGCATTGGACCAATTTGTCTCTTTGATGTCCATGGACATCTTCGGAAGCTTTGCACACTCTTAGATTCTTCAAAATCTAATTCAAAATCTTCCTGATTCGACTTCTCAGGCCCATAAGCTATAAAGATATCATCATTTTCAAAAAATTGTTCCAATGAGGTAACTTGTTGCCCTGAGAGTGTATAGACTTTTCTTACTGCTCCAGAATCTAACTTAACAGCTTCTGTAATTGCTTCCATTGCATGTTCTAAGCTCGGAGCATTTCTTTTATTTAGTAAAAGACGTACAACTTTACGAGGTTTTGTACCATGTCTTATTAAAGTGACTATTTTTGCTTTCACGCACAGTGGTATTGCACTTATTTGTCTACCAGTACCAGCTGGGGATTGAGGTAATCCAGATAAAGAACTACCTCTTCTTACTTTGGTAGATGAATATTCCACTTTCTTAAAAATTTCTCCTTGGCCAGAAACCACATAACATTTACCATCTTCTAAATCATTAATACTTTGAACCTTTTTCCCATCCATAGTATAAATTGCTCTAACACCATTAGGTAGAGTCACGCTCGATATTAAAGCTCTTGTTAAATCCGATGCTAAACTATCAAAACTGCGATATCTTTCTGGAGTCACAGCCATCACAATACCAGTATAAAATTTATCTCCATTTCTAAAAAATCTCACTCGTTTTGCCTTCTTGGTTGGCGGTGTTCTAAGAACATTTAAAGAATGCCGTGAGCTAACATCCAACATTCTTTCATCTATACTCATTATAGTAGTGGAACTTAATTCTCCGCTTCCAGAAAAATTACTATCACCAGATGGTGAAGCACCTTGACTCAATGGTTCTTCCATCATCCTAAATATAAAGTGTTTTTAGTATAAATAATGTCATTGGAACGATAAGATATTGGAGTAACAAGAGGTTGCATTATACAATTATAAGATAATTATGTTTCTCATAAAATTACGAAAATTACTATTTTATATAGTATAAATTTCGAAAATACGTACAAAAAGCTTTTTTACTGTCATTAATTATCGATTACGCGAACGAAAAATATTTTCGATGGAGTTATAAATAAAGATTTCCTGTTACTTCATCATGGTAAATGTTTAACGATAAAAGTTGTATATAAATATAGGAATAAACCTATAAAATTTTGGATATTTCAAGACTCTTTTACTTTTCATTACACGTAACAGTTTTTATAAATGTAACATTTTGATAACAGGAATATTTATTCTCCTTTCTAACCTACTTAACCTTCTTTAACTACATCACTATGTACACAAATACAGCACACAAATAAACACTAATACAATACACAACGTTACTTATTCGTAATTCAAATTTGATAACAATGAATCAGTCTGTATGTACTTACATCGTGTTCTATTAAAAAAGAGAAGAAATGCCAGCTAATGAACAAATGAATCACCAGTGAAGTGACATTTTCATAGCAACCATGACGTGAATACTAGATAATAAAAGCGAGAAATCTCGCTTTCGTATTACACTAACAGGATTCGCCTTTCCGTTATATCTAAGTCTCATACAATTTTTTATGCTTTCCGTTTGTATCGTAACACACTGATTTTGTTTTCTGCGCGCAAAATAGTTTGAACTGCCAAATTCGACATATAAGCAATATAAGAAAACTAGCTTGTCAAAGAGAAACCGGAAGATCGGAACCGGAAGTGTAAAGAAATTAAAAGGGTGGGACAAAAATGAATAACCGGGCAGATTACTCCTTATTAACGTAATTACAACTAATTATTATTTCATTATATAAACATGCGTATCTATGACTTATTCCACTGCAAAATGCATTATCAGTTACATACTATTACAGCAAATATATAATTATATTAAATAACTAAATATATTACAAATTGTAGTTGAAAAACTAATGCATAATATTTAGGCTTATAATAGTATTAACAATTATTAACAGTGATAACAAAGATACAATTTCATTATCGAAAATATCTTAATAAAATACAATAATTTAAAAAGCAAGGATGTAATTCACTTGAACTTTTACAATAGTTTCTTTTCTAAATTATATAAGATATAGTAGAGATAATAAAAATTTAAAAATCAGTCGGTAAGATATGACGATTGTAAGCGTATACATAGAGGGCAATATAATCTTCAAAAGTCATAGTCACTATCACCATTCGCTTATTTTACATAATATTATTATCAAGTATCCTAGAGTAATCCAATAATCATATTAAATAATTTGTAATACGAAACATATAAAAGAGTTTGAGCTTGTATTGTTGTACAATCTTTAAAAATATACAAAAAGAGATGTTTCACAAGTCCTCTGTTAGCCGTGATCGTCTAGTGGTTAGGACCCTACGTTGTGGCCGTAGTAACCCAGGTTCGAATCCTGGTCACGGCAATGTCTAACGGCATTGTCACGGTAAGAGGTATTTTTTTTTATTTTCATTTCAAAACAAATAACTAGGATCTCGTATCATTTTCTTACTTCTGTTGTACATATCAATAAACGTATTTTTAAACGTTGAAACTTTTCAAACAAGGAAAAAACTCTTATTTCGTGTAGAGTGATATCTGAATTGTTTTAAGATAAATAATTATGCTAATACTCACATTTTTACAACAAGATTTTCTATTTCACCGAAATATCCAATTTTCATGTTAGTATCTCGTACTCGAGTAATTCTTCATACAACTATCATCGTTTAAAAACAAACATGAAAATATGCATTGATAATTTCATAATAATTCGTAAGATATTTTCATGTATATTAATCGAAATACCCAAAACTTGTATATTATTGACGTGGCAAACTGCGATATCCAATTATACTGAATTTGGATTAAAATGCATTGAAAAATTGTCAGAGTTCGATCGATTGGTCCGCACCTGGCAGTAGGATCAAGAGAAAGATAGACATAGAAGCGATCCAGCCGGTGTTGGTAACGACACAGGGCCGTAGCATGCTAGTGCTGTGACGATGGTGCTTGGAGTCGATGGAGGGAGATTTCACAATAGCAACCGAACGTTCTCCAGAAGAGCCGCCGCAGTCTCGCTCGGTGTGTGTTTCTCGACGGTCATAGTCGGTGCGGGTGGATGTATTACGTGAAGGAGAGAAGCGACCAGTGCCGCTCTATAGTGCGTGAAAAGCAAAAGCGTGTGTCTTTCCTAAATCTCTGTAAAATAAAAGGGACGAGTGCGGTGACCGAGGATGTCTCGCGAGTGAATGTGCAACAAGAGACGCCGTAAGTGCGGGTGTCCTCGAGTTCGATTGCAGATCTTTAGACCGGTCAACGACAATGCGGGCGCGATACGTCGTGGCAGGTGAGTAAGGCCCCGGGCATGTTCGCCATTCGCGCGTCGTTTCTTACTCCGTGTTTCTCTCTGCTTGTCGCTACGGCCCCTGCAACTCGCTTTACGACCCAACATCTAGAACGCACAACGTCGAACCTTTCAATTTTATCGAGTTAAATTAAATCGCTGAACGCCGTACGAATAAATAAAACGTTTTCGATCGTGTATTGATTTTTTGATCTAGTGGCGGGTAACCTATGCTGCGTTGTCGTTCAAATTTCTACGTGGATCAACGCAAACGATGAACTCAGTAGCATTGAATTCGTGACAGGTGGGGAGACCGCCCTGCCAAACCGTTCCGCACACCTGATCGTCTACAGTCTACCTGAAGTACTGTTATTGCTTTATCTACACTAGGATAGACTAAAATAAACGTCTTCTCGCTTTTCATGAATTCTACGTACCTTCGAGCCTTCCTTTCCTCGAGCTTATCGGACCTTTGTCTAGGTATCTTTCAAATATTCTTCCTTTTAATCGTTCTTCTTCAGGTATTGCTTTCGTAACTTGTATACAGTTATATAGGTGTATATATATATATATTTGCTATTGAATACGATGAAATGCATTATATGTAAAATAATGATCGCTGGATCTTGCTCGGCGTGTTGAAGTCTCCGGCATCCGGCATCAAACAGCGTCCAAGTTTCCTCTTGTGATTCTTAGGTCTGAAATATTATTTCGATTTACTCGATCGCTGGCTATAGCGCTTCATAAGTAAAAGAACGAAATACGGAATTACGAGAGTCTGGTCGATAATGTTGGTGCAATGACCAGGTAGCCTATTAACAACCGAAGTAATCACGGAAAGACACGTAAGACGCTATTTCTGTTTCACAAATCAAACCTATTAATTCAAGCATTAGAATGTTGCACGCGTAATTATCCGCACGTGAAAGATGCATCTAACAACGGAAAAGTTCATGCCTCGGTATACCTGTATGATGTGGTATTCGTAAAACAGACCAGTAGGATATCGATCGTCTTACAATCGCATCGTGATATCTTGCGTTGTTCAACCGCTTCCCTTTGCTATTCCTTTACGCGTAAAAACGTAGCGCAGTTTTATCCGATGCGAAATTTTATCACGCTTATTAATTAGCCTCAAGTATTCTAGGTTACTTTCCCTTTATATCATCTCTTGTGTTCGTAATTTCATTCGTGAAAGCTTTTAAAAGTCTTCGCTAACTGAAAACAGCGTCTAGCGCCGCAAGAACGGAATCAATTTCTACGCTTTTTGCTCTCGATTAATGCTAATTAGCTCGAGCGATTCTCGAGATTAACGCGAATCGTTAGGAATATTTTATACGCATGTCTATAACATAGGAAATTTATTGCGATCTCTTTAGAGGAGATTTATTGCATTTTCTCTCATTGAGGAATCGTGCCTAGGTACACGGCGTCCAAAGGGTCGGCGTACCTACGGATTTCTTAGGAAAGGAAAAACATTTCGACTCGTCTAGCGCAGGTGGAAGCCAGGTCGGTGCATTAACGTTGGTCCCTCGCTTCACGCTCAGGTGCGTGCCTCAAACGACACACGCATTTTATATACTCTATACATGCAAACCTACTGCGCAGAACAGAGGTTCCACATTCGTCGTTATACCTGCCGGACGATGCTAGCCATAATCATTTTTCCTTTCTTCTTATCGTCAGCGTAAAAAGAGTGGAGTAGATTCCGTAACAAGTGCATCGTTTTATTCAACGTCTGAGAAATTTTACCGCGACCGCTTCTTCCGCAGCCGACGCGACGCTACGTTCGATCGAATTTGCTTCGAGTAATTTGACGAAAAATTACGTACTCCTCGAAAAAGCGATTACCATTGAATCGTTAAAGGAAACCAAGCTCGTTCGTTTCTAGAAAAACGTATAGTATCTGCTTCTCTGTTGTGACTAATGCATGGAACAAATCGTTGTTATCGAGTCTCTCATCTCTTCTAATTCTTCGAGGTAGTCCTTTCAAACAAGAAACTGATAAACATTCTTGTGCATGTATTGTATGTATGTATTGTATGTATTGTATGTATTTAGGGACGTTAAAGGATCGATAAAGAAAGAGCGAATTTGGTTGGAACGATACCACCATTGTCTTTATAAGAAAAAGATTTTATTTAACGACACGAGATAATATATTTGAATGATAATGACTCATAACTATAATTAGAAACAGTTAATATGCTGAAATTCCAGTTGAAGCATTTAAAGGTTTCCCATTAGCCGAGTATTAAAGAAATTACTTTTATTTAACTCGCAATAGAAACTGAAATAAATGTAGAAATAAATAAACAGAGATACGTGCATTTTAATCGGGAAATTCTCAACAATCCAATTCTTTTTATCGAGTATGAAGATAAGAATGATACGAAAATGTTTTATCAGCTGAAGCGATAATTTGTGGTTCGTTTTCACGGATTCGTTAGTGTCGATTTCAACAATGCTTCGACATTAACGAACATTATCGAATTTATTATTTCTGCATTAACGTGTGGAAGATTTTCGTAGCGAGATACCGTTCGATATAATTCGAATTAGCTGATTCCATGTGCGTTCGGCTCCTTCTTTGGTGTTACATGCATTCGTCGAATGCAACTTCAACATTCCAGCAGATTGCGTTTTTTCGGGGTCATCGAAGCGCAACGAATAGAGAGAACGTAGTTCTGGCTATTTTATTTCACCTCTATGTTCATTTCGTACGTGGCTTTGCCACGATGATTAGGTATTGTCACTGACATAAGTTGCGCTAATATAAACCGCGAACTCGATGCAATTGGCGACACGGATTCCGTTCTTGTCTTTGACTTTCATCTTTTTTACTTTTCAACATTCCAGATTATTTTTTTAATGACGTTTCAAATGATTATTATTACGTGTACATGCAGTGGTAGTTTTCCTATTCATTATTCCTGGCTTTATCCTCGTATCTTTCCCAGGATGTTTCCTTGCGATTCCTCTTCTTCCTTTTTTTCTGTTCTTCCTCTGATACCTCTAAGGAATTTTTCACGCAATGCTTACCGCATATCAGTCGATGAATATCGTTGATTTTTTTATATATCGGTAACAATACCGATGCCCTTGTTATTACAGTAACGCGTAGAATGTCGTAGAATACCCAAGTTACATTCCTTTAACGGTAGGTTTGATTAACTTTACTGTAACTGTATTAGTCATTACTTCCTGGATTCTCTGGCTTCCTTATACGCTTTGTACGAGGTAAACCGTTTCCTCGTTATTATGCTCCAAACAACTTTTATTATACCTTATTTTACGTTCTATTAACGTTACTGAAACGAACATTTGTAACAAAAAAATATGTCATCGTTGATCCTTAAACAATAGTATTATACGTTAAAGTAATAACGTATGATTTTATTTCTTCGATAATATTTGTATGGCGTTAAATACGTAAGAACGTGAAAAAATTTGGACATGTATTTGAAAATCTTGTAAATCTTACTTAGAAAACGGGCTTACTCAGATGCGCTTCGTGCATCGATGGCCTCAGTCGTCTGGTTATCATCAGAATGAAGCACTAGACAAATCTTGAATAGTTCTTCAGTTTCGGAAAAGGTTTTTCTCCAAAGAATTCATGGGGACAGGACACTAGAGAGGTTCTCAGAGGCCATGTGCTACATTTAGTATTATTGTCTTCTCTACTTTCTTGTCCCTGGACCTTCGATGGAATTATTCGTAATCTTGTTTTTCTATGTCTCAAGAGGGAAACCAGGGCTTAAATTTTCTTAGAAACGTCTCTCGTACTATGCAGTTGCCACTGTCATAGATAAAAGTAAGAAATATTATTTGTACATTGAATTTAGGTTGATTAGAAAATTGGCAATATCTTGTTTCTTCGAGAATTAAATATAATGTAACTTCGAGGCCCTTTCGTGATATATGTTCAATTCAGGAGGAAATATCATTGCTAATACGAAACGAATGAGTTGAAATATTATATGAGAACGCTCCTTCTGTAACTTGATATGAATCACTTGCATGTTATACCTATATAAAGTGACCCGATGCCTATCAAAGTAATGGGAAAAAAAGAATTAATTTTTACCCCATTTATTTTTCTCTGATAATTCTCTTCAGCTCTACATAAATGATTAAATGATCTACGACGTTACATATGCTCCTTCGAAACTCTTAAATCAACATTCATAACGTAACTTTGGAATTACGATCAGAAAAACTTCTTTCTCTGCAAAATTATTTGGTCGTAATCGTGACAGAGGTTTATTAATATCAATGAAACAGTTTCATCCGGGTAGACGTTTGACTTATCAAAGTAGTGGAAGAAAAGAATTAATTTTTACCCCATTCATTTTTTTCTGATAATTATCTTCAGCTCTACATAAATAATTAAATGATCTACGACGTTACATATGCTCCTTCGAAACTCTTAAACCAACATTCATAACGTAACTTTGGAATTACGATCAGAAAAACTTCTTTCTCTGCAAAATGATTTGATCGTAATTATGACACGGGTTTATTAATATCAATGAAACAGTTTCATCCGGGTAGACGTTTGACTTATTGCGTTTGATCGTTTTTCTAAAATTTACGTATTTGTCCGTTCGTTTAATTATTAAACAATTCTCTCGCGACAGTAATTACATATTTGTGCCTCTTGCGATTCGTTGGATTCAACCAGACCACATAACTCGTCTACGTATAGCAATTATGCTGATGTACGTGGCGTCGCGACGTAAATGTGCAACACACGAAATAATTTCCATCGACCCGCATCGCACACCGAGCAACGTTGTAGATACAGAAAATGTACAGAATGTACATACAGAAATGTATATGTACAGAAAATGTTATCGAAACCTGCGGTATTAGGGCGACGCTCATTTCAATCTTATGCCTGTATGACAATCGTTTCGCTCCGATTTCCTCCTGTAATGCGTCCAATCGTCGATAAACTTGTGAATGAAATTTATCGCCTAAAAGATTTCTTACAAATCGCGTACCGTGCAGTGAAAACAAATTGCTTGATTGATCAATCGTCTATTAATTATATTAAACTTTGTTTCTATCTTTAAATCACACCGATTCTGTAACTTAACAAAAAGACAGAGATACCTTCGCGATCGATTGCTGTTGATTTACGTTCATTTTGTGATTGAATAATATACATTGCGCCATGGTACGATCTCGTTCTCTAAATCTAAACATATATCGTTACGCTACAAAACAACACGTGCCTGTTATACGTATCAGGCCTTACAGCTCAGCTTCGGATACGCTTATCGTTTTACAAAGATGAAAATATAGCTACTTTCGTGTGATACGACACAAGTAAAGTTTACACCTTTGCGCGTGTCATATACCAAATTGGTTTCTCTCGAACGAACGTATAAACAGGTATGTCTCGTAACGAAGAAATTCTATTGAAGCGGCTGCTGGATTCTCCTTATCAATTCAAAGGAATTTCTGTAGGCTCTTAGGATTACCTACGAATACGCCATTGAGATGTAAATGCGTTTTGCGTGCATTTAGATAAGCCGCGTGAAACCCAGAAGGCATCTTGGTATCATGACTCATTGCGGCTCTAATTTTTCTAACAATAGGAAGACTGGTTTTATGATTTAACCGTATTAAAGTAGGGCAATAGCGTCTCGTACCGTTGAGTTTCCGTTTACGTTGACCGAAGCGTCGACGTGGTTGGAAAATCAAGCAAGATTTCCAACTATTCTGTTCTTTTTTCTTCCTTTCGTCAAACGCGAAACGAGACGCACGAATACAAAAAAAAAAAAAAAAAAAATATCGAGTTCTGCGTATCCTTGTGCCACTTTTTCTTCTGCACAACCCTGTGCCAGATTTTATCAGACGAAGGATTTACAGCTAGAACTGAAAAAAAAAGACGCGATACGTGTGCAAATTGTATAATCGATTGTATAATCGCATCGGTCGTTCGATAACTAAAATTCATATAATTTGCGATAGCATATTAGCTTTCTATCGATACTACGAGACAGTGGTATCCCATTTAATACCCTACAGAAAACGGTGCCCATTCAAACTGAAGCCCTACGCGAACTTTCTACATCGACCAAAGTAGCTTTGTTATTCGCGGAACGCATATGCAGGTATGTGTGTTGATATGTTTCACTTGGAAAACCGATACTTTCACGGATTTCCTTTGTGAATTCTATTCAACGAAACTTCACATTCAGATAAATTCATAAAACGATTTTCGCGAATTCCATTCATCGCGTGTCACACTTTTCAAATAAAGCACACACTTGGGTATTTCATTTATACGTTCCGTATAATATATATATATATATATATATATACACATATATATGTATGTATTAGCTTCCAATCTGTCGTTCATCATATTTCTTCGTTTACACTTGCGATTAAGCTTACGATTACTTGTTACTAATTATACTTTATGCTCTCTGTAGTTGTACTAATTGTACTTACGTGTTTATTTATATCAAACTGATACTTGATATTTGGCGCCATATATTAAGATAGTTATTAAATCGAGAAACGTACTATCAAGTTAGAAACTTATAATTTTATCGTAATCTAAATTCATTCACTTACTACCCACTTTTAAATTAACTAACATAATGTCGGTCAACCGAGAGGAATAAATTACAATGATCAACGATTGCATGTGGGGTTTTTATCGCTGTAAAATTTCGCCTATACATAATGCAAAGCGGTGGCCGTTTAAAATGCAAGTCTCTCATATGTAAGAAACGACACCCTTTTTTCCCTTAGTTCCCGTGTCATTCTTCGTTCGAGTGTCACACACTCGGAATAGCTTTTTTTTCAGAGCGTGTCGTTTTTAAAGGTGAGGCAGAAGACAATGGTACGTGGTACGTGGCGCGTATATGTATATGGAACGTATTATTTCAATACGCTCGCGATTTAGCCAACCAGTCCAAATCTTGGCATTATTATACCTTGGTTTTATTCTTTTTCTTCGCTAGAATAATTGGCACGTTACGAGAGTTATGCCTTCGGCGTATGATTAAAATATCAGCGCTGAAATTTCAGACAGACGATCATTCGCTTCCATCTGCTTTGTTAAATTTATCTCTGATATTTCTCAAATGTATCTCAAATATAAATTCAAATATTTTTTCACGTAGAAAGTTGTACACTGTTACTTGCGTTATTGTACAGCGAATTATTAATTAGAACGTTTATACATATATTCAATTCGTTTTTTTTCCTTTTCTTTAGTTTTAGTTTCAAGTTTTTAACACGTGTAGTTCTTCGTATATCGAGCGTTTCCTCCAAGCTCGTTGAGAGATACAGGCATATTACATATGGAGATTGATTCAACGTTTAAAAAGCATAACTGTGAAAATAAGGACTTACCGTTTTCTTTATTCTATCGGCTAATCTGTAAAGGTGAATAACTAGAAAACAACGGTTTATGTAACATATACACGGTGTAAAATCATGTTCCGAACATTTATGTATTAATAAGTAGGTGAAAGTAAAGTTGAAGATTCTTAGCACGAAACGTAATTGAACATAAAAATTGCTCTACGATAATTATATCGCGAATTAGCAACGCTTTAATAATGACGATCACCTAGACATTATACGTTAAAGATAATATTCGCACGTCCATTTAAACTTACGTTATATAGTTATGGTCGCTTCTGTCAAGTTCCGAAAACCATCATAATGAACGTAATTGTTCGTCAACTCGACTAAAACTTCATCCTTGAAATCGTACTGCGAGTAAAAAAGTTTTAAAAGCTGCCAACTTAAAACAGAATAACGTGGCTCCGCTTAGTTGTCTTCCGAATGAGTCCGGGACGTAAAAGTTTCAATGAAATCCGGGCTGTATGGCATACTGAAATGCAGAAAAGGAAGAGAAACGAGGAATCGAGCGAAGACGCAAGATCCAAAGTGTGTAACCTTCATGGTTACAACCCCGGAGTATACGCGACGGAGTGTTCTCGGCGAGTCTTCGACCAGGCAGCGATTTCATGGGTCGTTGTCGTGGCGTCGGGTCGGTCACTGATCCACACCGATGATCCTGAGAAGCTGTGGTAAAAGTTTATACCGTTACGAAAGGGAGATGTCGTGCAGCGAATATACGCAGCGTTGCTCGAAACGTGCTCTCCAGACATCACAGAGAACCGGAAGCTCTAGTAACGCGCCTTTCGCTCAGCATTGTAACCATGCAGGCAGCAGTATACCAAGGTCGTTATTCCAATCTGCTTCTCGACGACAGACATTTTTCTCATAAGTTTCATCTTGTTTCTATTTTGCGCAAATCGATCTATAGTTTTGATCCTCGAAGGATTTCTTCCCACAATCTGGCAATCGTTGAGAAGATAGCGTGGGCGATAAAACGTGAAAACCTTCCTCGAAGACTCGTTTCAGGGATCGGCGTTCGTGGCCGACCGAGCGCCGATAATCTAAACGTTCTCCGATATCGAACCGTTGATGATCGATTTCAATCAGTCGTCGAGCGAACATCAAAAGGTCCAGGTTCGAGACTTCTCCGTGCGATAGAAAAGTCTTTGTCAGATATAATCGCGTTAATCTTTTTTAACGGCCGATAATGACAATAGCTATGGACGATCTGAAAGTAGAGTTAGTTGATGAGAGCTTCTGTTAAAATATATTTCGTCGAGAATAATAAATTCGTCTGAATCGCGTACGCATTTCTAGAAGTATTATCTCAAGCTATTGCTTATACTAGCGGCGATGGTTTCATTCTGTAATTAAAGAAATTGTTATTATCTAATCTAACATAGACCGTGCTGTATTCATCGCGCGTATATATTTGGACGTATGAATGTGTTTTCAAAGCGTTCCTTGGCGAGCGTGCACCTGGCAGTTTCCAAAGTAAATTCATTAAATTTTGTAACGATCGTGTTTATAAGACTGCGTTCAGCGTTAATTATACACGTTATTTAACTCTTTAAAAGGGTATTAAACATGGCAAAGTATAGTTTAAAAAGTGTATGAAACGAGGAAAATATTAATAGAAAGGTGTACATTTTAGATCGGCAAAGATATTCCATAAGCTGATTACGAATTCCCAAAGGCGTAGTTTTCTCACAAATTGTTGAGAAAGTTGCCTTTGCTTCGCAACTTGAGCGTCGCGTATTTCATAATTACACGTTATTTCTATTTTAACAATAATAAATGCGAGTAAAATCGATCGAAGGGAACTAATTAAATAAAATTGAGTAATAAACAAACATAGATTTCGAGAAAGATTCTTTAGAATTCACGGAGATGTCGTTGACAGAGATGTCCTACGTTAAAAGGTGAAATTAAAAGACAAAATTAGCGTCACCTATGCCTTTATCTAGTTTCGCTTTCTAAACATAAAACGCGTGTTTAATTTACTTTTCTCTATTAACAATAGAAAATCATAATTTGCCACAGATTTTATTGGAAAGAGAGAACGAAAGATTTATTAATGAAACTTGCACAAAGGCGATTAATGTATTCCATGTACCGTTGCATTTCCATCGACCAGATTTATAATTCACAATATCCAATAATGCATGGTTATTGTTATCGTATATGTATAAATACATGGTTGTATTAATAAACAATAAATAACTAATAACTCGATAGAAATATCGAATAAACCAGGCATATTTCCCAAGAGCAAATATGACGTTATCGAATTTTTCAAGCGTATATTTTTTCCTCTATTTTTCATCCAATCCTTTCTTAAACGTCAATGCGCGACCACGCGTTGTATTATGCAATCGATGCATGTCAATCAAAGGCGCGTCCACTCATGGAAAATTGTGTACACACGATAAAGTTCAGCGCACGTCGGTCTCGAGCATTTTTATGCAGGAGAACGCGATTGAAAATGCAGTTGCCTGTCATTATACACGCGGGATCTACTTGCGGTACTCCTCGCCTTTTCTTCCTTCCTCGCCCTCTGTTCTCCTTCCTTCTCTATTAATCCTCTATACTCCCTTTTCTGTCATCTCGAAATCCACCGTCTCTCCCTCTCGCTTGCTCAAAGGTCTCTCCTATTCTTTGAGTCTGTCTCTCACCGTGTCGACAATTCTCCTCCCTCTTGGCGGTGGTTTCGCTTTATCCTGACATCTGGTCTCTACATAGCTCGGAAACATAGCGGATGCCGTGAGAACCACTGTTCAAATGAATGAAACCCATTCACCGATCTATAGAACCGATCACAGCAGCACGGTATGCCAACGTAATCCGATAGGAATGCATTTTCCACCAACAAAACAGGCGTAACCCGGAAGGTGAAATTAACGTTCAGCACGACGTCGTGTTCCTTTCCTTGAAATTTGGCGAGTCTGATCAATGGCGGAGCCTGTCGCGCAAGGCCACCGCCAGTCATTTCCAAGTATGAGCGAGGCATGACGTTACGTAAAATTCTACGGCGCAGCTTGCGCATTGAAAGTGGTCAGGTAGAGCCTTTGAAATAGAGTTGAAAGTCCTAGCGGTTCCGAGCTCTTGATAATTTCTTCGTTATCGTTGCTATCTTTGCTTTAACACAAATACTTAGAAACTTCGTGTTGGTTTAGAGATAATGAAACGTGATTAAGTTAAAGTTTCGAGGTAATTAGTCTTTAAATTCAATTCGTTTCTCAAATTAGTGGAGTTACGGGATGATTACTAAATCGATTGATAAAGATATGAAAAAGGAAATGGCACGAGAAAGCGAAGACGAGAATGGAAATTTCTCGCAGAAAATTCTATAATACAATCTTGTTTGATGTATCGGTAATTTTCCTATGAAAGAGCCCGAAGGCGAGGATCTACGGTTCGTGGGAACCGTCCAAGTTCAGTTAGCAAAACGTACACTGATTTTCACTGCAACTACCTGTCCTACTACCTGTCCTACTACCTGTCTTACTACCTGTCCAATATTCTGTCGAAATTCTCAAGCTCCGTTTCTCTATAGGGTCGAAAAACATAAATGAAATTTTCTAGAAAAGAATTCCATCCTCTATTTTCCGCTTTCCATGGTTCCGTGAAAATTTTTCAGCCAGTCTGTACAAACAATAAAATAACCGTACCGTTATGTAGAATTTGAACTTTGACATTTACGATTGGATTTTGTAGAAAATGAGTACTCTGCGAATACCGGAGCATCCCATTAAGTAAGAGCAATGGTAATTTTCAGAATCTGGTGAACTTAAACTCTATGGTTCAGTCGATCAAATACGAGACTACGATTGTAGATTGTAGCGAACTGAAATTGCATATATCGGACGGTGGGCGTAAGTGTACACGGCTATATTATGTCGAGATATCTGTACACAGCGAATACGGGGCAACGAAAATGAATGGAAACGCTTATCATCTTTTTAGGAAATACAATTATGTATAACAGAAAATATAAAAAACTGATGTATTATAATGAAAACTGTAAATAAAAAATCTAAATTTTATAGCTACGCGAAAAACTTGACGCGATATTTAAGCCACGGTAGCACTCAATTATAATCCCTTCGATGTTTGTCGTTCAACATTTTTGTGTCGGGAAAAATTGGTTTTCATCGACTCGGATTGTTAAGAAATAGATTTTTGTTTTGTTACGAACATGATGGAGTGTTACGTGCATATGACATCCGTTTGCGTTAAAACGTGTGTGCGTTCAAAAACGAAGATCGTTTCAAAGCGAACCGAAATCAATTCAATTAAAACGAAAATACCTATTATCGTTACAGTCGACAATTTATCGTCAAATTATTTCGATAATATACAGTTACACCATCAATTTACATCAACGGACTTCGAATCAGAAAATAATCCTTCGTACATCTTTAACCTTTTTTCCACTCACGTTGATTTTTTTTGCGTTAAAATACCGATAGCAGAAATTCACGCGACGATTTAATACAAAAATGCTACAGGTTGTAAACGTAAAAACGGGCTATTTAGATGTTAATTACGTTTGCCTATGAATTTCCTATTAGGCGAATAGTCCGTTCTACATACGTTTGCATCTCATCCTTGAAATAAAAGACTCTTTCTTCCCTAATTGGATTTCTGTGCTCTACAAGTCGTAAGTGAGCCACGAGGTTAAACAGTTTCGAATAAATCCTCATTCGGCTACACCTCTATTCTTAAAGGAAAGCGGTTGATTCTCGTCTTGTCGAAAGGTAAAAAATAAACCGCAAATGATGTCTTTCGATCCAACGACGTATAGGAGTTCAACGATTACGTTGAAGGTATAACCGGTGGAGATCGGGCCGAAGAGTTCTTTGCATCTACATATTACAAAGCCGAGACAGTGAGTCATCGAAACCATAACCTGTTTTTTGACGTTAACGACACATAATGTTCTCCTCTATCAGCATTCGTTTTACGATAGATGAGTACGAATCGTGCGTACAATACATTTTTTCTACTATTCGTTACTTGCGTATAGAAATTATTGATATTTCAATTACGATTCAACGATTCAAACGAATATTTACTATTTTCTACAGCAACAAATTGCTATTATTCATATCGTGCGTGATTTTACAGGGATTAAGCTAATATTAAATATTACACTGTTCATGCATGATTGGCAAATTACGAAGTACAAGAAGATCGTGGAACAAAAAGAGAGGCTAAGATACGGGTTTGTTAGTAAAACAACTCACGCGACCACTATACGTATCGAGTGCACTCCGCGATAAATTCTGTTTGTTGAAATTCATCACAGCTCGTACCTGCTTCTTAATAAAATTATCAATCACGTTATTCAACGATAATATCACGTTATGAAACAATTCGTGATTAAAGCGTAAATACGTTAATGACATGCTAAAGTAACTTTTGCGTTGTTAAGTCGTACTTATCTTAAAATTAATCGAAAAAAGTATTTAGAATCGTACGAGAGTAGTCGTAGCTTGTAAAATACTATTGCTTCGAATAATTTCATCTCTCTGCGTCAGTGAGTCTAAGCCTCTCGTCATAAATATTTATTTTAAATAATTAAACTCGTGTTCGACGTATTTACTGTAATAAAAAGAGATAATCTATCGGTACGCGTTACATCGTGTATATTTTATTTTGCACTTGTCTGCTGCTTAACCCACTCTTCTTGTACTACATATTTACTATCGTTGCATCTATTACTTTACGAGTATTAGTATACAGTATCTCGAATAAGTAGCTTCCTACAAAGCAACAAAGAAAGTTACTCGTGACCAACGAAGGCGTGGCAAGACTCGCTAAGCCGTTGAGTCACATAATATTGTACTCATATGTGAATACATACCAACAAAGATATTCACCGTGTTAAGAAATTCTATTGGTATGGTCGCATAATAGGAATCCATTAGCCGGTTTAATTAGTTGGACATTGTATAATCCTTAATGGATTTTCACGTTTGTCGATCTTTGCTTTGACAAAAGAAATAAAATATTTTATGACGCACAGAATGTATTTCACAAATTGTTGCAACTCGTTGTAACAAAACATGCTTGCTGTTAATAAGAAGGAATTCTTCCAATCATCGAGGTGCCAAACGAATCGTGAAATTTTACGTAGCCTGTCTGATCCGTTATGCTTTCTAACAGTAAACTCCTTTCTAATATATAAAGTAGATAAATCATTTTCTTCGTAATCTTAATGATTTGTTGTTGCTTAAACAACTAATAGGTATTTTGAAACGGTATTTTGAAATTTGGTAATTTGGTAATTGACTAATAATATTTGGATTGATCCAAATATTATTCGATTGAAGTAATAAAAAAGCTATCGGATTTATAATGTAAAATTAACTTAATTAAATTAAATAAAAGATTCGATAATAGTAATCTTGATAAACATCTTGGTTACGTTTTTACTTATATTATAGTTCCTTCTTTTTGTTTCAATCGCTACTCTCTAGCAATATTCTATTCTGAATCATTCAACTTCAGAAGTGTGACAAATACCCGACGAATTTCTGAGAAATCTTCCTCCGTTGATCTGCGCGGAGAAGAGACTTCAACGCCTGCATAGTCACGAAACAGAACGTCTTTCTATCGATTCATCGTTGAGCTGAGACCTGCAAAACCAGAGGCACGTCACCATATTTGTCGTTGCGTCTCGTCGTTCTAAAGAAAAGGAAGTTACTTCCGGTTGTTTTCTGCGTTGTCTCACGATCAGTAGTTTCCATAAACCGTTTCTACTTATACGGTATAATCGGAGTAACATCCACTTCAAGATATCAAGTAATTAGATCTCGTTTTGCAACTTTTCTTCCTTTTCTTTTCTTTTTCTTTTTTTTTTTTTTTTTTTAGAAATTGAGTAAAGTAGCATTTCTAATGAAGGCAACTTTTATCGAATTCATTTTTATCGGGCAAACAAATCTATCTCTAACAATAATTGCCAATTGAAACTAAGAGATATATGAAATTAGGAATATTCCTATAATATAGTAGCGTTTATAGAATTATATAATTAACTATACTTTCCATGATTTTTCTCAATGTTCTCAAGTCTACATCGTTGCAGTTGTTCACATCACGGTGTGTTCCCCATTGTGTCTAAGACAACATACGTAAAGTACAACTGTCTTTTCTGTGCGTATTTTATATGCCAATCACGCAAACTCGTGAGTTCCTGCCATGTATTCATTCTCGAACGCGTCGCGTGCGCTCATGCGAGAGGAATCGTGGAAAAACTCTAGGAGCCAGCACGATATGAATCTTAATTAAAGATACCTTACTGCTGCTTCCTTAGATTCAAGCATGAATAATTTTGTTACGATTACGATGATTTAACTGCCACTTTGATATTTTTTTTTTTTTTTTTCTACTGCGCTTACGTAAATTTTCGTTTTTTACCCTAAAGTTATCTTCGTAACGACGCTATATATAGACATAGATATTTTGATCGACCTGTTCTGCAATTCATTAACGACGTTCACTGAAATATCATGATAACACGGCAATTCTGTGCGAGATATAACGCTTCTGTTTATTATGTCAACATCAGAATATGTAAATTAGGGAACGATCGTAAGAAAGAATAGTTCATCAGAGACGTGTTATTCAAGGTCTTATGAAAATACAGAGGAGACAGCATACAGCGAAGTACTTTTATCAGTTAACATATATGTATATATGTATGGTATTGGAACCGATCTCACTTCCAACAATTTCCATATTATTATCGGTTATCGTAAAACTTACGATCGATCAATTCCGTTGTATACACGTAAAATAACTTTTTTAGTTGTTCCGTTAAATATAAGAAAAAAGTAATTCGGAATTTTTCTAATTACTGACAACGTAAGAAGTAAGAACTATTACCATCGTGTTCTTTATAAATCGTTTATGATTTCTTTTTACGATCGTGTACGTACATAGGTCCATACCAGGTGTATGCCATTTTTTCCTTTCCAACAAACTCTCTCACAATTTACTCCAACACATACACACACGCGCGCGCGACTTTTGCCTTTTTCCCATTATTAGTCATTCGAGTAACATTAATTTTTTTCCATGTGCTCGATACATTCGAAGGATGGATGTATTGAATTATTTCAAAGTGTAGGCAGACAAGGCCAGATACGCGACGTTAACTCTATCGAATTATAATGTTATCTTAAATTCTGTTTTCCCATGGCGTGTATCATGCGCACTTTAATTTCAAAAGTGCGATTAATTCGATTTACGTGGATCAGTTTATCAAAACATAATTTATCTACATATATAAACATAATACAGCAATATATATGTATATATATAAAAATAGATGGAAAATATCTGTTTTATCTGTCCTGAAATTTATTTTTCACGTGATAAACATACCGCGTAAATAATCAATACGTTGTAATTGTAATTAATCAAGGTTCATGATTTCGACGAATTTTCGCCGGTGTATAACCGTAATGTCTACCTTAAACGAGTCTCTCCTAACTATACAACCTTACGAGGGCGTGCAGATGCATCTCATGCATTATTTATTGGTTACCATCGATCCTCCTGTGGGTGCAGTGGACTTCATCAACCGCCTTGCTTGGAAAGTTACGGATGTTTGTATTTTTAAAATACCTAATGATAAAGCTTAAATTGGAAAACTTACTCTCTTAATAAATATTCTGCAGCACGAGACCACGCCAAGCTACAGAGATATAAAAAGAAATGTCGTAAATAAACCAGAACTCGGATAAAGAAAATGTTGTAACTAAATGTATGGAATTCGTTCAATATCGAATAAAACTAGGAATTCGAAAACTAATCATTCGACTAGTTTATCGATGAGGATGCAACTCAGTAACCTAAATTGAACGTTTCAGTGAGCAGAGAAATCAAATCTTTCGTGTACACATGTCGATTAGAATCCAATACAAGCGTACATTATCTTACCGAAATTTCAACCTACATAGTTAACAGCGATAACAGAAATTGGAACACTCACATAATCGGTTACACTGTCCTTCCTTTCCTACCTTTGGCCAATATCTGTAACTGTTCCAATATTTACGATATCTGACATACTGAAAAACGTAAAATTTCTATTCCCCGTTATAAAATTTATTATACGTGTTATTATACCTCTTATTACCGTGAAAGAGATTTTATGCAGGTAACGTAATATATTTCGTTTTACTACTTGATGTTCCAGTACTTACGAGCTTATTAGTAGTCACCGACGAAGCGCCGCAAGATTCCAGACACAAAAACTACGATGAACGTCCCAGGGAAGCCTATTTCAATGGGTCGGCGTTCCTCAAATTGAGCTCGTTCGTGTCCGTGCATAGGCATAGCGGTTTGAGTTTTCGAACATGCGAAGGAGGTCGACTTTTCATGCAGAAATACAACGAGGATTCGATTAGTCTGGAAGTGACCCCGGATGGACTTCTGTTTGCGGCTATCATCGATCAACAACGATACAAAGCGAGACTAAACGCCAGATTACTGAATAATGTTTGGCACAACGTCAATATCTTCTTTAGACTCGGAAATCTCACTTTAAACGCAGCAGGACACACACAGGTAATCAACACTTTTTCCCAAGATAAAAGACTCTCCTCGTTGTAATAAATTTCCCATATCTAGTGACGAATTATATCTCTCTTCTACTGTCGGGATCGTTCGACTTAGGTTTTTTTTTCTTTTTTAAAAAGAGTAATTGAAAAAGTAATTTTTACCCCTTTGGCGGATCTAAGACTCTAAAGCTATATTTCTATTTCTCGTTACAACGTTGATTTTTTGACTGATTCTGTTTAGGTAATCGCTAATGCAACGTACAATGCTGCGATCCTTACGCTGCCCGATTACGATATGAATGGCTCCCTTATCGTGGGAGAAGCGTTCAGAGGATGTATCCTCCAAGGTCCTGGTATTCTGTTTAACGATTCCATCAATAACGGAGCTATCTTTGGCCCCTGTCCTGCGGAAAACAAAGGATGTAAGGATTTCAACGTTCTTTCAAACGAATATTAATATTTATAATATTTAGGATATGTTGCCGAGTAAGAAAGAAAGATATCGAAAATGTAGAAATTGACTAGATACTAAATACGTGCGAAATAACACATTTTCCTTTGGTTGGTTCAATTACAAGCGGAATCGAGCAATTGAATCACAGAATAGAATTTCCGTAGACGAAAAATCCAGTATTAAGCTGTAGATTTTTGGATCACTGCACACCTTTCGGAGTGAAAATCACGTATATTTAGTTGGTTCCTGCGTAAACTCTCAGATACTACTCGTATGTGCGATTTATGATACAAGTAGCAGATTGCATGGCAGATTTTCCTACGAAACTTTCAGGTGGTACGAGCGGACTTAACGGTGGTGTAGGATCAAGTGCAATCACCACCATGGATTTCTGCCATCACGAGCCATGCATGATGCATGGTAAATGCGTGTCACGGCAGGATCGTTACGAGTGTCACTGTTACGCCCGATATTCCGGCAACAACTGTCAAATTGACAACGGTAGACATTGACGTCGAATACGGGATTATGGCACACAGCGAAAGATAGAAATAGATCCATGGCCTTGTAGAAATACGCGTTATCATAAATTACAATCGTAACATCTTCACCGTAAATAGAATTACGTTGCTTAGCGTAGAAATGTTTAAAAGCAAGTCACGGTTAAATTCATCGTAACGAATCGTGTTATATTTATTTTAGTTTCTCGTTGTTTATTCCTTTTTAAATACAATCGTGATTGGACATATTAATCTCTAAATTAAGCTTTGAAATATCGATCGGCCATGGATTCTCCTTTTTAGCTTTCGTCTATAATCTTTGCATGAATTTTATCATCTGTCTGCCTTTTTCGAATGACATACATACATAGAATATCGCAACGAATCACATATCACGAATAACACGTCTTTAATTCCCAATTAAGGCCGAGTGTTTATAAGAAACGAGTTTGCACGGTGGATATTCTGCTCGAACATCTCGTTCCACCTTATTTTATTTCGATCACGAGCTAAAGAAAATTAGCATGCCGAAGACACTAACTACCTGGAACACCATACATTTACCGGGGTTTCTATAAATAAGAACCGTATACTAACATTCCTATCTGCTTGTCAAATATAATTTTTAAGTTGCCAATCCTATCGCGTTTTCTTTTAATATGGGCTCTTTTATCTGACAACAGGTGTTTGGATTTCGGGAGCACTGGCGTCGCATTCTTTCGCTATTAGAGCTATTAGAGTCACCGTTTCCCGATAAATGCTAAAGTACTTTATCTGTATAAAATTTGTCAGGTCCGCCATGCATGAGCAGTCCTTGCCGCAACGGTGGCACATGCAACGAAGACTCGAAAGGAGACTTTAGCTGTACCTGCAAGCCAGGATTTACCGGAATTTACTGCGAATCGCAGCTCGGTGTACGACTTTGCGAACAAAGTCCATGCAGAAACGAAGGTGTTTGCATAGCGCTCACCGAAAGCGAATATAAGTGCGAGTGCCTGCCTGGTTGGACGGGGAAAAATTGCGAAACCAATTTTAACGAATGCTCGCCGAATCCTTGCAGACACGGTGGAGTTTGCATCGATGGTATCAACAATTATACCTGCATATGCGATAGAACAGGGTACGTCTCTGGCGTTTACGTCGTATTAAATAATTCGAGGGAAAGTCTCGAGCAGTTTACGTATACTCTCGTTTTAATTTGTCATTTCTGTAGTACGCTGTACATTATGAAACTATCGATTAAATTCCTTGCCGATTTATTTGCACATTTCTCTGCGCCGTTTCTCTGGCAATAATTCTTTTATCGACGCTTCGAAAAACGTGATCTCATTGGAACGTATAAAATACATTGGTACATTTCGCGTCATGCACGTTCAAAAATAAAAGTTTGAATCTTTCAAGACCTAAAGAAGAGAAATAACATCTTATTGTTAGTATATAATAAACATATTAGATATAAAAAATGAACGAACCAAGTTCCACTTTTTAGTGTTCGAATGAGAACCCACATCCTTAGTAGAAAAATGTAATTATCTTCCATACATGTATGTATTCGATATCTAATCAACAACCGTTACAAAACGGCCGAAAGATAAACCTGTTGAGGCAGAAAAATTATAGTGAATTATTAATCGTTTTCATCCTATTACAGATACGAAGGTGGTAATTGCGAAATTGACATCGACGAATGCTTGGCGAATCCCTGCTTGAATAACGGCGTGTGCTATGATAATTACGGTGGCTACATCTGTCACTGTCCGAACGGTTTCGAGGGTCAAAATTGTGAATTGAACTTAAACGAGTGCTTGTCGAATCCTTGCATGCACGACGCCGATTGCGTGGACGACGTTGGTTCCTATCATTGTAATTGTCCGTCCGGATACGCCGGTCGACACTGCGAGCTTAAGAGTTTGTGCGAGAACGCGGCATGCCCGCCGAATAGCATCTGTGTAGAAGACGCACATGGGCCGCAATGCGTCTGTAATCCTGGATTCATGGGCAATCCTCCGAATTGCACCATCAATTATTGTGCCAGTAATCCATGTAGTAATGGCGGAGCATGCACAAGTAACAAAGACGGATTCAACTGTACTTGTCCGCCGGAATGGAAAGGTGAGTAATAGATTAAATTCCTATTAGTGAAAGTGTAAGACACAGCTTGAAATTGTAAATATAACGAATGTGTTGAAATCTCAATGTATAAAGGAATTCGTTCGTTTTTTTTTTTTTTTTCTTTTTAAACGAATTTAAAGACTACCAGACTACCGATGCTTATGCAAATTCATATTTTCCAATTAGATAAACAGATTCTACGCGAGAAATTTGTTTGTCGCTTACCAAATATCATAACGAGTACACAGAGTTTGACTATTTTATAGATTTTTTGCATAATCGAGTTGCACGTAAATGCACGAACATCCGCGGTCTGTTAATCGCTCTATCACCATTTACGTCATCGTTACGCTCATCGTGTGCGTCTGTTACGTCTGTTTTATCCAGAATAAAGTTTATTTTAGCCGAAAGTGGAAAATTACGTAAAATCGTTGTTGTCGAGAATACGTTTGTATCGTGATTAACGTCTCTTTAAATCATCACTTGACTAATCCTTTTTCGTATTTCTTTGTTAAATGTTTCGTATTATCTTTGCGTAACGCGTGGACCATTAGGAACGACGTGTCTATCACCCGCCTCTGATTGGTGTTCCGCTTGCTACAACGGAGGCAGTTGCCTCGAGACGCGTTTCGGTGTTATGTGTCAGTGCCCAAGATTTTGGACAGGACCTCAATGCAAGGATCCGATCACTTGTCGCGATCTACCTTGCAAACAAGCTTCCGCTTGTCACGATTATGTGAGTCAGACATTTGTAAATCGCTTTGCATGCACACCCAGCCGATTAATCAACCGCGTCCCGTCGAATATATCTCTATGTGGCCTCTTGCTTTGTTTGTTGCGTCTCGCTTCGAACAGCCCGGCGGTTATTATTGCACCTGCGAGCCAGGATGGACAGGCCCCGAGTGTTCCATCGACGTCGACGAGTGCTCCAGTGATCCCTGTCGTAACGGCGGCATCTGCATCGATCAACAGAATAGCTACTACTGTCAATGTCTTCCAGGATACACTGGTAATCAATTTATTCGCAAACTCTCGCACGAAGCTTTGCTCGTCAAATTCTACGATCATACTCGTTTTACCATATTCGTAATGTGTGACTGACATTCATCCATTGCCGCTCGAATGTGTTTCATCTACTCTGCATCAAGCATTGGATAATGTAACTACTCGCGCTTATTCCTCCATCAACGAACGAATCATCCGCGAATTATCTCTACGTTATAGTTTTATTTTAATTTTGCTATCTAGAGTGGAGAGGATGAATCAAGAATGCAAATAACAGATATTTATTATTTCCCAAACGACTAATCTTCATCACGAGCGAACGAGATACCTGTTATTTGCTTTTAAATTGTTCTATAAACGGAAAATAAATATCGTTTAATAAAACCAATTTTAATTTCGCTAGGTAAAAATTGTCAGATCAATGTGGACGAGTGCCTATCACAACCCTGTCAAAACGGCGGCACTTGTATCGATCGAATCAATGGATACATATGCAACTGTACGAAAGACTTTATGGATGAAAATTGCGAACGCGAGTACAATGCGTGCGCGTCAAATCCTTGCCAGAATAATGGGAATTGCACGCTGATACCAAGGTCTCGACGAGAATTCGTTTGCGAGTGCCCTCGCGGCTTTGAAGGCAAGATTTGTGACGTGAATGTGGACGACTGCGTCGATGTGCTATGCCCTGATGGGAAAGTTTGCGTTGATGGTATCGCTGGTTACGAGTGTAAATGTCGCGAGGGTTACAGAGATCCCAATTGTACCCTTATCGTTGACCACTGCGCGACGAAACCTTGTAACAGCGGCACGTGTATCGATCGCGGAGAACAGGGTTTTGAATGCAAATGCAGAGATGGTTTCAAAGGTAGATTTTATTAAACAGAATTTATACAAGATATATCTTATTCAAATTCGATAAGAATTTTTTGTTGCTATAATTATTTTCCAATTTTCACATGTTAGATCGTAAAGTGAAATCTCGAGCAAGGGTCGATGGCACATTTTGATCAATCGTTGAATTAATAGCAAAGCACGGTCCTACAGTCCCTGTTCGTTTTAATACACGCGTCGAATACAAGAAACGCGTTAGGAGTTGAGCTCACGAAACAACCTGATTTCCCCCAAAAATGTGCCAAATGTGGTCCAGAGCCTTGTTCAAGCTTTCCATTCGATCGTCAATTACTTGTACCCACTAATCGATTACTCAAATTCATAGGAAAATTCTGCGAGGAGGATGTGAACGAATGCGAGGTAGAAGGTAGCTCATTATGTAACAACGGTATTTGCGTGAATACAAACGGCAGCTATAATTGCTTCTGCAGACCGGGATTTTCCGGAGATCACTGCGACATCGACATTGACGAATGCTTATGCGGTCCGTGTAAAAATAACGCTACGTGTATCGATGGTATTAACACGTTCGAGTGTCAGTGTCCAGCTGGTTATTCCGGGAAAACATGCGACGTGGATGTGAACGAATGCGAAAGCAATCCTTGTTTAAACGGCGCAACCTGCGTCGATGAGATCGCTAGTTACATGTGTATTTGTTCACCTGGTTTCCGTGGATTAAACTGTGAGATAAATATCGACGATTGTGAACCATTGCCCTGTTTAAATCATGGCCAATGTATAGACGGTATAAACAATTACACCTGCGACTGTGCCGACACCGGTTTCGAGGGTGTACATTGTGAGAAAAATATCGACGACTGCCGGTCAGGACCCTGTGTGAACGGTGCTCATTGCATAGACGATGTGAAGAATTACAAATGCCAGTGTTACGCCGGCTATACTGGCAAAAATTGCGAAGTCGATATAAACGAATGCGAGAGTTCACCTTGTCAGTATAATGGTACTTGCTTGGAGAGATCTAACATGGAATTGTACAAAAGTGACGCGTTGACGTTACCTTCGATATTCAACCAAGAGTTCAGCTATGCGAATGCGAGCGGGTAAGCATCGTGATACTCGAAGTAAAAGGACAAAGAATAATCAATAATCCGAAGGAAGAAGAACTAATTGTACTTTTAACAATTTATTTTCAGATACGAATGTCTTTGCGTACAAGGTGTTACGGGGAAAAACTGCGAAGTAAATATTAACGAGTGCGATAGTAATCCATGCCAAGCTGGAACCTGTGTAGACCGTATTGGTGGTTACACTTGCGAATGTGACGAGGGATATGAAGGCGATCATTGTCAACACGATATCGACGAGTGCAAAAGATATTCACCCTGCGAGCACGGCGTGTGTACCGATGGAAGAGCTGATTATACCTGCACTTGTGAGCCAGAATACGGTGGTAAAAATTGTTCGGTAGAGCTGATCGGTTGTCAAGGAAATGCTTGTCAAAACGGTGGAACTTGTTGGCCATACCTCGTCGATGAAACGATACATAAATTCAACTGTACCTGCCCCAATGGATATCACGGTGAAATTTGCGATTACGTAAGCATCGTTTATGTTTACGTATTTTGACTTGCCATTTCTTTTCTCCCTGCGAATTTACAAGTTGTTTCAATTTCTTAAATTCATCGTCTATCTCACTTGATCCTTGTAATTGCCTTACGCATAAATACGCGACATAGAAGAAAGTGCGTAAACGTACAGGTCGCAACTTTTTGCTGGCTTCCAATTCATACCGTTTCCTTTTGTTTTTTCTCATAGGTAACGACAATGTCTTTGAACGGCAGCTCATACGTTTTAGTGAATACCACTCGAGACGAAGGATACGACATACAATTTCGCTTTCGAACGACTTTACCAAACGGATTACTGGCCATTGGAAAGGGCTCGACGTTTTATATCCTCGAACTCGTTAATGGCAAGCTAAATTTGCACTCGAGCCTTCTGAACAAATGGGAGGGCGTATTTATCGGCAGTGAATTGAACGATTCCACTTGGCAAAAAGTGTTCGTAGCGATCAACGCTACGCATCTAGTACTCTCGGCTAACGAGGAACAAACGATCTATCCCATTAGTCTAAACGAAGGTTCCAATTCAAATCATACATCCTTCCCGATGACTTATGTCGGCGGTACAACCAATTATTTGCGGCGGTTAACCCATGGCCCGTCTTTCTTCGTGGGCTGCACCGAGGATGTAGTCATTAACGGAGAGTGGGTACGTTCGATATCTTCGGATCATAAACGATATACGTAGCCACATTAAAATACATTGAATTTATGGAATTTTAAATTAAGATATTATATAAGAAATATTTGTCGTACGAGCTTATGAAAATTATGAAACGTTTCCTAATTGTCATAATTCAGGTGTACTCTGGTACCTCATCAAAAACCGTATACATGGAGGACGTTGAGCCAGGATGTCCGCGGGAAGCCCAATGTTCACCAAATCGTTGTAAAAACGGTGGCCACTGCACGGACAGGTGGCGTGACTTTTCCTGTAAATGTGAGAGACCGTATCTTGGTCATACCTGTCAGTACAACATGACAGCAGCGACGTTCGGATATGAGAATATCACAAACGGATACGTAACCGTAAAAGTGTCCGATATGGCTAGACGAGCAGTTAGATCGATCGTTGATATTTCCATGTTCATTCGCACTAGACAAGATAGGGGTGATATATTTTATCTAGGAACAGAACCGAATCCGCAAACGGATCTTAAACCTCAGGAGAAAACTTATATAGCAGCTCAATTAGAAGGAGGCGAATTACTCGTTAGGATCCAGTTTAACGGTTCAGAGGCATACACCGTTGGCGGCGTAAAATTAAACGATGGAAACAATCATCTAATACAAGTAATTAGAAACGTGACATTGGTGCAAGTGAAGATTAACGGTACCGAATATTTCCGGAAAACTATCAGCGCGTCCGGTCAATTGAACGTAACTGTACTATATTTGGGTGGCATGCCACAAGCATCCAGATACATACGGCAAGTTGACAATCGCCAGATAGAAGTACCGCAAGTACCGCAAGTTAACTTCAAGGGAATTATTCAAGATGTTCAAATATCGAATGGCATCGAGACTATGGTCGTCGAATTCTTTCCTCTAAAGGTAACGATACGTTTGTCAATTCGATCTACGTAATACGATATTACAAAATTTCACTAGAAATTATATTGCGCGCGATAAATTACAATACAATAATTTAGCGATAATGTAACAAAAATATTTTATAGGCAAACGATATTCCCACCCCAATACAATTTGGTAACGTGACTTTCGATAATGACAAAATTCTTAAGGGTGTAATATCCGACAATGTATGCGTGAGTAGTCCATGCGATCACAATGGAACTTGCCACGTTACGTGGAACGACTTTTGGTGCCAATGTCCACGAGGATATACCGGCAAAACTTGCCAGGAGATGGAATTCTGTCAACTGCAGGATTGTCCTTCTGGATCGAAATGTCAAAATCTGGACGATGGTTACGAGTGCATCGCTAATGCTACTTTTAACGGTGCCACCACTTCTTTCACCTACGTTTATAATCAGGTTGAAGAGAAAAATGTGACCGACTCGACGATCGATACCATTCAGATTACGTATCGATCGAATACCGGTGGCACGTTAATGCATATTGCGCCTCGTATAGGCGATCAGCATTTTACCGTCTCCGTTTACAAGGACAAGGTCACGGTATCTTGGCGCTTGAACTTGCAGAATCAAGGAATACTAACATTTGGTAAAGCCGAACCTGATGGTAATTGGACGTCTATCGTATTGAGGTTGAGCAATAATTCCATGGAATGCGGATATGCAAATTCTAACGACGAGTATGCATCGCACGTTAGCCCGAACTTTAGTTTTCCTTTGTGGTATGATTTATTAATTACCGGAACCGTCACTCTTGGTGGACTCGGCTCTGTTTTATCGAATAAACATAGTTACATAACGATTGGCCCTGGAAAACAGATCCTAGAAAATAAAAGCGGTATTAATGAAAATTCGATAGATTTTACTGAACGTACATTGACCACCGCTTCTCCGCCTTACAATGTAATGTCAGGTAATGTATTAGCGTACTTAAACATTTTTTAATTATACGCATAATATTTACGTAATATTTATTATGTATTTGTATTTACATCGTGACTAGAAAATATGTCTTCTATTTTACAGGAGAAGCTTTTAAAGGATGCTTGGGTGAAGTAAGAATTGGCAGTATGCTTCTACATTACTTCACGTACGAAGAAGTATATCAAAACGCCAATTTTACACCCTTAGAGTACTTAGCATTACAAGAAAACAATTCAACGTATCACGACAGTATTGGCTGTCAACTTTGCTTCGACTCCGATTGCAAAAATGACGGCTACTGTTTTGATAAAGCAAACAGTTACATTTGCGAATGCCCCGCTGGATACGCAAAAGACGATTGCTCCCTTAACATCGACGAATGTATTGATAATAAATGCAAGAATGGAGCAACATGCATCGATGGAATCGCCAATTATACGTGTGTGTGTAATAGCGGCTGGCAGGGATGGTTGTTAGTATATAACATAATTTATTATATCAAATTTCAATACACTTGTTTCTTATCGAAAATCAGAAAAAACTAAATTTACGCTATCTTAGGTGCTTATCTTTATTTCAGATGCGACAGTGACATAAACGAGTGCGTAACCCTTAGCCCTTGCCAGCACGATGGTGTATGTATAAATCTTCCTGGGTATTTCCGTTGCGAATGTCCAGATCAATTTACTGGCGAGAGATGTGAAAACTTTCGCCTAATTACTTGCGAAAATCAACCTTGCAAAAACGGTGGTAGTTGCGCGGATATTGTAAATCCACAAACTAGCGACAACTTCACTTGTACTTGTACGACCGGTTACGAAGGTTCAATCTGTGATACTCCTTATTGCATTGGACGAAAGTGCCAAAACGGCGGTAGATGCGATTACTTGCATCAGGTATATATAGCATATCAGGTTTATACAATGAGAATTTTATTCGCCTTATAAAAACGAATACTTCTATTCCCTCATCCTCTATGATTTAATGTATAATTATTTGTAACATGTAACAATCTATTACTTTAAATTACTAGACACCTCGATGTACTTGTCTACCCGGCTATTCTGGACTGTATTGCGAAATTAATATAGATGACTGCGCACCAGATGCAGAAGGAAATATACCATGCAAAAACGATGGAAAATGCTACGACGGTGTAGATAGTTTCGTGTGTGATTGTAACGACACCGGGTATATAGGACAGGATTGTTCGTTTGATATAGATGAATGTGCACTGTCAACGACCGATTGTGGTCAAGGACGATGCGAAAATTTACCGGGAACATACCAGTGTATTTGCAATCCAGGTTATTGCGGATACAATTGCGGAATGATGGATCCTTGTAGAGCGGTACTGTTTCTCGGATAATTTCTCTTACTCGCTACACTGACGACTAGTTTTCTTATATCTCACATTCCTTCTCTTAACAGGATTATTGTCAAAATGGAGGTACGTGCAAATGTGGAGATGACGGCGGTTACAAGTGTCAATGCACACCGGACTATACCGGACAAAACTGTACAGAGGTACATTCTCATATTTTAGAATAATAATTTCTTTTACATGCAATTACGTGCAATAAATGTTGTGTTCTATTTTAGACGGAAAACTTTTTGGGTAGTCAAGCGCTCGATATAGCGGTAATCGTTGGTCCTATCGTCGGATGCCTGTTCATTATTGCAGTAGGTTCTTTAGTTGCATTATTCATGATGGCTAGAAAGAAACGTGCTACTCGAGGTACATACAGTCCAAGCGCTCAAGAATTCAGTAATCCGCGTGTAGAAATGGACAATGTGATGAAGCCACCACCGGAAGAGAGATTAATCTAAGAATTTATTTCGTGACGGAGGAACATAGTATGAATGTTTCGCGTCTCGAAAAATCCTAGTCTGCCGGGAATATGCATCGTTATCGCAGTATTTGTTGTTTAAAGAGAGAAAGGAGTGTTGTTCTCACGGCGAAACTGCTTCCAAACGATCAATGAAAATATACGGGGTTTCATCGCGCGTTTTCTAGTCCATGCTACCATATCACGCAGCTGTCACATTGACGTAAGGAGTTGAATGAGCAATTTGGGACATGATAACTGATTTGAAGACATCCGAAAGCGACGCTGAAGATGAAACGTATTAAAACTGCCTGTAAAATTAAAAATTGATTATATGGTAGAAATCAGAATGGGATATACATGAAAATTATTGAGAAAAGAATTTAAAAAAAGAAGAAAATTTATCGCGAGCAGTGAGATGAGGAATGTACCATAGAATTTATATATTAATCGTGCTGTTGATTTGAACAAATCATATAGTTATACAAAGTGTACTTAAAACTTCATTAAGTGTCCTTAACTTAAGCAATACTCGGAAGAAACTCCTAAGAAACGAAACCCGTCCATTTTAGTGCCTAACTGATCCTACTTAAAGCTTTTATTTATAAGCGGTAAATTTAAAGCATCGAAAATGTACATTGCAAAATTGTGTTGAACACAGACGTTACATTGAGATCTCTAAAGCATAATGATATTCATTACTACTGTTTTACTCGTTAAACTTTGGGCAATCATGATACAAATACTGTTGAATATCAATACAGCGTAGTGTTTTTATTATTTGAATCGTCGTGAAGATGCCGAAACTTTGTAAAAATATTGTAAAGCAACGCTGTTCACGGATAGTACCCTTTACGCGATTTTGTTTCCTTCCACGCGTTGTCATTATAGAAAAAAGAGAGTTCATTAAGAAATCAGGAAATCTATATATGACGTCTCTCTTTTTCTACCTCGCTGTTGAAACAAAAGGATGATACGTGGGAGTAGAAGCTATCCAGTTTACTCGCAAGAAAAACTTGGATTTCATTGTTGTAAAGGTTAGTTATCACGCTACGCGTTAATTACTGTACGTGCATTTACTCGCTCGTCAGTATCGACACGTTGTGCTGGTTCAATTTGTACATAGATTAGATTACGTTGAAAATATCAATAATGATTCTACCATTAGCATTTTATATTATGAATATAGTATTTAATGATGAATTATTTTGTATGTAATTACTTAATACCACGACCAAAGTAATAGCGAAGAATTTTCTTGTCTATTAAAATATAAACGATACAATCGTAAATAAAAACTGTGTCGTCGTTTTTCAATAGCCAAGAATAATTATTCTTTACAGAAATGAGAATTAACATATTGTTGGTACTATGTTTTTCATATATACTGACCAAGGTGTACTACCCTTTCGTCTTATAGGACCGAGATTAGCAGAAATGTCTATTTATCGTATTGATGTGTGCATCGTAGAAAAAGAAATTTTAATCAGAGAATATGTATTGAAATAATTGCAGAATACTAAGCATGCTTGTTTTAAGCATGTATCGTAGTATCACGATGTGAATGATGTATCCACTATAGTAATCGCTGCATTATACATATAATGTGGTATCAATCAAAAACACAATTATGTGGAGAATTTATACTTGAAATGATAGGAGTAATCACTTTTATTGTAAGTTATGAAGAATAACTTTTGTTCAATGTGTATTATAAAGTGAATATCATTAATGTTTTCTGCAAGACTGAAATTTTGAGTACTAAAAATTACGTGTGCATGCGCTTTTCACGTGAGTACTTATTTTGTGACAACATGCAATATTGTGCATAAATAATTATTACAATTTAAACTAAATGTACAAAAACAATAAAAATTTAAATATTTCAACATAGTATTTATCTTCCCTTTTTATAAAATACATGTAGAAAGAGTTCATATACAATACGTATAAAGTATATTGCTATATGTACATTTGTTATTATATATGGGATACATAAAAGGTTGTTTAAAATTTTCAGGTACAATTTTTTTTTACAGAGATGTTTAAGTGATCGGTAAATACATATTATCATTCACTAAAATCTCTTTTATTTAGTAAATATATATTTACTTTCAATTAAATTAATTTCATGTATCTACAAAATTCAGACGAAATAGGATATTCTATCTACTTCAATTTTTGCCTCTTACCTTCATGTCGTAGTTATCGAATATTTTTTCCATTTATTTTACTTAATTTATCACGTGAGATCTTATCAAAAAATAAAAGTCCAGCAGCCCGTTCTATACTTTCTGGTGGTACCTGTCACGATATATATATCATGATTATTCGTATAATTCTGATTTCGATATATTATTAATTTACCTGGAAATTTGTTAGAGGTACATTGTCATCTATAGGAGTATTTGGCATTACAAATGCTTCCATTTCTAATTTAGAATCATATGTTTCGCCAACAACTATTTTATAAAAATGAGTAGGTACTGCTACATGATTTGTGCCAATAACTTCATATCGAACATATTTCTTCCCATTAGCCTCTATTCTGTAATCAACGTATATTTAATTGAAATATTTAAAAAAGAAAATTACACAGAGTAACAAAGTTTTGCTCACTTTGGCAAATATAAAGGACCAGTACAGACATATACATCCTTATAAACTTTAGTTAAGTGCCTAACATATTTTTCCAACCTATTCCAAGAATCCCTATTGAAACCCACGCCTACTTGCGGTGCCATGTTTGTTAGGAAAAATGTCTGATCTATGTGACTTTGAGCACACTTGTGATTCCCAGCTGCTGCTAAATGTCCACGGTCGTATCCACTGCCTTTGTAATCATGATTTTCTGATCTGATCATCAATGAAATTATTAAAACATTAATTAAACAATATTCTATATAGTTTCAAACTCCAAATATTTACCTAAAAAAAGGATGTATACTTGGGTCAGGTTTAAATTCACACTTACTACGTGATATCTCCTCATTGGGTTGTAACCTATCTTTATTTAAGTGTTCAAAGACCCAATGAGCTACCCTATTTCTTCTGTCATAAGAAAGGACAAAATCTTCGTAAGATCTAACATGATCCAATCCAGGGAAACCATACTTCATAATCTATAAAAAATGAAAATCATTTTACTTTTACTTTTTCTTTTTTATTCTACAGGATTTCATAAATAAACCATGAGTAATAGAATAGAAAAAGATACCATTATCATAACAAGCGATAAATGTAATAAAGGTAAATTTTTTCATACTGTTTATCTTTAACTATCGAGGTTAAGTATGACTGAAATAACTTACTTCTGATACTCTTGTAGCTGTCGATGACAATTTTGAACCCATATTTGTATCAACTTCCATAGGAACTGCTGCAGAAACAGTTCCAAATAAAGGTAAACCGGGCATTTCTTTGATGTTTACATTCGAAATAATATGACTTCCACTGTTTTTTATATCTGCATTCAAATGTCGTTTCTGTTCTGAAAATTTCCCCAAACACCAACCAGCAAAACCTACGCCAGTTGCAGCACTCAAATTCAATATAATTCGCGTTACTGCTGTCATACTTTTAGTCACTATGCCTTTAATAAATAATTCTCTTGTGATTATAACCTCTCACTACTCACAGTGCTATAAGACTAAAATACAACATGCAACTGACTGTAAATACGTTGACCGCCACATCGCGTCGTATAAATCTCAGTTTTCTTTATTCAATTAGAGAAGATTTTGCAAATAATATGCAGCAGATTCACTAGTAACACGATTATTTATTATTTATATTCTTTAAATAAATAAAGATATTCTTTGTTGTTAACAAAAGTAAAATAAGTAAAATTTTTATTACTTTGATTTAATTAACAGAAAAATTTACCTGTACATATATGTATAGACAAAAATGCAACAATTTACAATACTAGAAAATTTGATACTTTATATTGCTGGATTATCACGAAAACCAAGTATTATACGTAAAAAATAAATCAGTAATTCATAAATCAGTATTAAAATTATGCTATCATAAGATACCGTAGGAGAGGAAATAGGGAAACAGCCAGTGAACAAATAATATACTTTATTTTGTATATTGATTACAGCCACTTGGCCATGTTACAACCTACCAACAGTAATGTTAAAATTTCAATTTTTTTCCACTTTTTTTTTTATTTTTTTACAATTTCTTTTGGTTTCGTATGTTCGAGCAGGATCTATGGTGGAAGATGAGTGCCGCTTTGCGTCAGTCGTGCGGACCTACTGAGATACAGTGTTCCAAAAATGAAACAAACTTCGTCTATATTTTAATGAGCGAGACTAGATCGACGAGCAGTCTTACGCATTAAACGAAACATCTTAAAGATATATATATCGAAAACGTTTCACTAGACCGTTTTAAATCTCTTGAAAAAAATCGTTCCGTTAAAAATCTGACAAGCACGCTACAATACGGAACGCGACTCTCGCGTTCTGCAACTTTTTAATCGACTAATCGTTTTCGACGAAAGTACTGGGGCGTACTTTGAAATCGTTTACGAGACGAAGAAGTAGTCTAGACTCGAAATTGTAAACCTAACCTTTCGTATCGTTACGCTAGATTCTATGAAAACAAGTCTGAACTTGTACGTGTTTAAATAGAATTCAAAAAACTTCGATAACTCGAATACTGGAAATTCTAATAACAAAGAAACGGCGATTGCTCTATCGTTTCCTTCCTCCTTTCTGTATCGACCGTTCTTCGAAGGTGGCACATCCCTTTGCATTTAAGAGGAATTTGTTCGTCTTCGACTTCGCAGTTTCCAAAATCGTCTGTCTCTGGACGTATGATGAATAGAAATAGTGTTTTGTGCTTTGGATCCCTTTTCAGGCATATACATCCTTAATAGTCTCGCGGCACGTTCTTCTTGCGATCTATCCGCGGCCTTTCCGCTTAAGAAACTAAACAGCTTCATGCTGCGTCGTTTTATTCTCAATCTGTATAAGAAATTTTTCTCCGTTCTAGAAGAACTGGTGTCGTTCTGATCTTCCGAATCCTCGTCGAGTTTGCCTGTTTTTCGTTGAATTCCGAACAATTCCATCCGTCTTCTTCGTTCGTGTTGCATCTCGCCTCTTCGACTATATCGACGATCCCTCGTGTCTCCGAGTTCCGCCGACAAATATCCTTCCCTCTCTGCTTGTTCGGCTTCGATTCTTTCGGCATTTCTGCTCTCTCTAGTCTCCTCCGCTCTTCGCGCGACCGATTCGAGTTCCTTCAAACGTTCCGCTTCCTTCGAAATATCCGACGACGTAACCTCGGTCGTGCAAGTGTCTTCGACGTCCGACAACTTTCTATGAAGATTCACTATCTTTCTCCGGAACTCTTCATCCTCCTGGCTCAATCTGGCGAAGATACGATCCCTGTCATTCCCATCGGAACTCGTGCCGACGTTCTTCGACGTCGCCGTTTGAAACCGCTGTCACCACCATCCGACTTGATCCTTCGCGCTTCCAGACGAATCTTCCTCCTCCGGGAGTGGCTCTAACCTTTGCCTGCCCAGGAAACACCGCAACGAGCTGAGACTTCCACTGCCGAGTAACTGATCCATGTTCAGTTCCGACAAATTGCAGTCGTCGTTCTCAGACTCCTGGTCGACCTCGTCCTCCACCGACAGGTTTAGGCCGTAGTTATCTTCGCCAAAAGCAACGACGTTGCCTGAACCGATGGGCGGCGGCTAGGGAAGTCAGGCACAGTTGGGGCTAGTGATTCTTTGCAAACAAAAGGGCAAGCATTGTCATGCAGATGCGTGCGAAGCTTACCAACTAATTTTTGTCTTTTACTAACTGATTTAAATCGTTTGCTCTCTCTTTCTCTCTCTCTCTCTCTAATTTTATTGCCTCGTTCAATCTCGTTATTTACTAACGTTCCGGATTGAAACTCAATGAAAATACAAACGGTCTCTTTTTACAACCATCGTCTATTTTGCGGTATAATGTAAGTGACAAGCTTTTACAAAAGCCGTGAAATCGGCGAAAGAAGCGAAGCTGAAGAGAAAGTAAGAATATCGCGCGCGTAATCGATTTTCAATCAGACTCGGGAATCTTTCGTGTCGTTGAATCGGTCGTGTTCCTAGCGATACCTTCGAATGCTATCGTATTACCGTAAAATGGTTTGTATCATTACCGAGCTTGCGGTGAAGCTTTCGTCGTCGGGGCCGCCAGAGGTTGGAGTTCCCCAGATATCGTCCCCCGATGTAGCTCCGGACGTCGTCCCTTCCTCGTCGTTCGGGTCCAACGAGAATTCCGTTCTTTCAGGGGGGACCGGCGATTGAAGAAGGTATCCACCTATGCCTTCGCCGAGTTGTTCCAGCAACGACGATCTTTTACTGACTACGTAACTGCTTGCTCGAGCCGTCCACGCTCTTAAACCCGTAGGTGGAGACTCGGAATCTCGATTGTCATCGTCTGCTTGCTCTTCGAGCTCGTCGTCCTGATCCAAACTGCTCACCGTACCGAATCTTCTTAGAACTCTGGAAATTAACGAAATACCATCATCATCGAACGATCTTTCGAACTTGCTTTCGCGTTGAAGTTTACCTGTACGGTGGTTCGCCGTCGCAATCAAGGTCGTCCTCGCTTCCATCTTCTGTGTTGCCATCGGCCGGAGTGTAAGACGGGCTGTTCCTTCCTGGGCTATCGTGCAATCCATTTCTAAGTCGATGCCTGGTGCAGAAGTCAGGCGTTGGCGGGACAACTGAGATCTTTGGAGGCAACGGGGAAAACGGATCTCTCGTCAAAGGCGGCGTTGGACAACCCGATCTACAATTGCACGCGCGTCTATCAGTGGACATTTCATTTACTACCTATTTCTATCATTTTGAGTTCTTCAACAAAATCTATTTTTCTATTACCTGTGGCATCGTCTACAAATGTTGATCGAGCTGGTGGAATTTTCCTTGGAAGATGCGAGGCTGCCATTTTTCTTCGTGTTTACGCTGTTAGACTTGACTGTACTGAGGCTCGCGCTCGAAGCTGTACTCTGTTGCTCTATATCCGAACTCATTATTTCCGTTACAACATCCTCCGATGTCGCGTTTCGTTCTCGACTCGGTTCGTTGCTGGTTTCTTTCGGGGCACGTGCCGCCAACTCCTCGGCCGTCCATTCCTCGATGGGAACTTCCTCGTTATCCGGTGGAGGAATTTGATGGGAATTGCGCACCCATTGCGCCAGATGATTGTCTCCCGTTGAACTTTTAACGATACTGTCGATGCTGTCAACGGAGCGCGATTCCTTTTCCTCGTCCTGTTTCTGCGACTCCCTGGTGGTCTGTCGAATTGAGAATACGTAGAATAATTTGCTTCGATTTCGAGTGAATCCTCAACTGCTTAACATTCGTTTACTCACTTGCGAACTTTCCGTAGGCTCCCTAATCGCTGCGTTGGTGAAATTGCTACCGGTGATGGGACTTTCTTCTGGACTGTCCTGACTCGGTGTTCCACCATAGCCTGTATTTACATAGATTCTAAAATATAACGAATTAGTACAGACAAGCGAAACTACCGAACGTTTCGATGTGACGAGCTTGTCGGAGTCTCGTTGAGCTCTGAACATGGTACGTGACGGTAAACGATATCATCTTTATAGCGTTCCTTTCAAAAGCTATTCACGCTGTCCGCGAATCGTACCTATCAGAATTCCTCGAAACTTGCGCGTCTCGATGCGAGTAAAGGCTACTTACATCTGTCGCTGAAGAAGATTGTGCCAAACGGCCTTCAGTTCTGGAGTCGGTGCACGCAAAACTAAAACTCGTCTTCGCGGACGACTGTGAGGGCTGCAGCCACCGCTATTCACCTCCACGTGACCGTTCTCCGAGCTTCCGGAAGGATTGATAGCGATTTGCAGTCGAAATTCAGTGGGTCTTTTGCGGACGGTGAAACAAGCCTCGGCGATGTTCGATAGTCGTAGAGGCTCTTCGGTTACGAATAGAACGCGATCTCGGGAAACCCGAGCGAATACGAGAAGATCGGTAAGAAGTAAGGCCCATGAGGGTTGCAGTCGTGCTCGACCCTCCACTTTTGCGAGCGCACCGCCGAATAGCCTACAAAGATGCACGTAATCTTTTATACGATGCCGGAGCCACTTTCAGGCTGTGGTTACGTGTATTGGTGAATATACTACAACAGTGAAGTATAATAGTTACAAAAAGCATTTTTTATTTATCGTAATATCAAATTCCTGTAGTCGTATGCAAATACTACTAGATGGTTTGATATACTTGAATCTAATTGATTGATATGTAAATGCTATAATAAATGATAAATAATAAACACACCGTGTGTATATAGATTCTGACGAATATACGTATACGTTTGGTTTCTTATTCTTCACTTATCTTTTAGACGTATCGTTCGTCAGAGCGACGATACTTCAGAACATTTAACCACTGTAACCATAGCCTCATTCTGATCTTTTCGACACTTTTTCAAGACGCACCATTGTCTACCGGGCATGGCCAACGTGAACGGTTTGCATCTCGCGAAAACCAATCGAGATTCAACCTCCTGCAGACTGAGCAAAGGTCTACCGGTATCGCGCGGTGGTTCCATCACACCGGCGTTAGCCGTCGCTTCTCTGTATCCCTGAGATAGATCTCTGGCTTGCTGGCAATTCCTTGGCGACGCCAGACCCAACAGTCTCGTCATCTCTCTAAGGACATTTCGAACGAATACACGACGTATAGCGAGCAAGATTTCAAGAATGCGAGGATTTATGAATTTGAAACGAACCTGTAATGCTCCAGAGGCAAGAGCAAGACACCCGTCAAATCGGGTCGTCTCTTGTGCGGTACAGCAGGCTCGCAGACGAGCTTGGCGAATGCCGTGTTTCGTCTAAGGGCCACCAACAGGCAACACGCGCGTTGCAACCCGCTTAAGTATCTTCTATAGGCAGCGGTGATTCTTGGAACTCTACACAAGTAACTCTCGACTCCGCCACCTTCGTCTCGAATTTCCTCGGAGATCTTGAGCAACTCGTCGAGATTTTGGAAGAGGATCAAGTAATCCGCCGCGGAGAGAACATCGCGTCTCTCGGCTAAAGGCGCCAGAAAACGCGTTTGACCGCTTTTCAGGATTCCCCAGTACCGTGTTTCACGCACGGACAACTCCTCCTCCGGTGGTGCATCCGGCGCGAGGTTTGGAAACACCTGAACGCGTTCAATCGCAAAAGCCGTGCCATTCGTTCGATTTTAAACGAGGTAAAGGTTTGCAATTGTGCAGCACCGCATGCAGATCATTTTTACGTAAATCTAAATCGGTTGTTCTCGGTTCATGCTCTGCAAGCGGATTCTATGTATCTCCATACGGATTGTTCAGACGACGCAACGCAAGACACGTCTTAGCATTAAGGGGACAGGGATGAAATAAATAAATAAAATACAAGAAATGCTTTTAAACAGAACTTGTTGAGCAACAAAAAAAAAGAAAGACAACCGTTCAAGTTACATAATAAAACATAACTGTATCATAACTTAACCGTGTCCACCGACAAAGGAAACGGACACGCGCTATACACTACGCGTTCGCAGCAAAATACAAGATAGTCACGGAAAAGAATGTACACGAGTATTGCGCGACATGGCGTGCAACGTGAAACATAAAAATAAGCTCGAAAGAAAATGCAGCCCGCTGCGGCCTGCGAGAACTTCGTTCAAGAAGTAGGTAACATCCGATCGATTCAAATTCAAAGCGAATTTCCAATTCGATACAACTTATTAAACTAGCACGCAAAACATTTTGATCAACGCTACTCTGCGATTTCAACAAAGTTCATTAACCTAGTCGAAACCGCGAACGGAAGAATGATATGAAAAGTAAAAGTAAGTCAAGCGAAATCACGAGCAACCAAAGCCTTTTCGTCCGCGCATATCCGAGCAAATCGTTCTCCGATTATTCGAACGAAACAACTTCGATACGAGTTTGCTATGTTCAGACTAGGACGCCTGTACCGACCTCGGCGTTAAACGCAACCGCATGATGTCCGCCACCGATCGATTGCTGCAGACTAACGTTCATCGAGTTAGGCCGGTGCATCGACGAATGAACGTTCCCCTTACGATAAACTTCCAAAACCAGTTGATTCGTGGCCGCCTGGATCAGTCCAAGAATCTCTTCCCGTGATCGCGTCACTACGTTCGTCATATCGACGAAGACTACGTGATCACCTGGCCTCAGACCGGATCGTTCCGCCGGGCTGCCAGGGTCCACGCGTTCCACGCGGGGCGGTCTTCCCCAGGAGAGCGAAAATCCCCATGGAACCTACAGCGGAAGAAACGTTCTGTCAAAAGTGTTAGAAAAGGACGGGTAATAATAACGATCGGAAGAAATATCGAAGAGCCATGGGAGGCCTTTCCACGCGTTTGCTACAAAGGAGAGGGTTTCGATAGAGCTCGGCACGAGACTCGTTTAGCTAATGCCGTGGACAAAACAGGCTTTCAGAAAAGGCCTACTTAAACCCTGCTAGTAAGAGGACCCCCGTGATTCTGTTGGGGTAATTGCGTGAAACGACTATAACTTTCCGATATGTACATCGTCGTGTAGCGGAGACAGGTCTCTCTGTATAATCGTGGAGATGGAAGACACGTTGTCGCGAAAGGAAAAAGAAACTCACCTGATTAGCTGCAGTTTGTCTTATCAGTCTCCTCGTAACGGTGCATGGTGTTCTGCCGCCTCTAGCAGTAAAACCCGGATGCAGGGGTAAGCCAGTCAAAGGATCGATAGGCTCTAATTCGAGATGCCTCAAATACGTCAGGTCTTCTGCTCCTGAATTATTATTATCTGGCTCTCCGTCCTTCGACAGGGGTGGCGAAACTCCGCAATCTTGTGGCAAACCGGCATAAGGGTTGCTCGTGTTCCGACCGGTTCCTGCCTCTAGCGGATGCCATGTCGCTTCCTAAAAACGTATCGTCGTTCAGTGAAACGTAAATTACCGAAAATACGACGATTCGTAAGTTTGTATCTCGACCCAAGTTACCGTGAACACCAACACGATGTTAATTTGCGATAGAAACCTTCCGCGAATCTCTATTACGAGTTCTCTCTCTAGGACGTGAAATCGTATTTTAAACCGAAAATCCATCCACATCGACGATTAACACGCGATTGTAAACTAAGTTAAACGACAAAAATTCAAGCCCGTCGCCGATACGTTCTCTTCCTCTCAACAGAACATGAATATTTTCAGCAAAACTCCAACCACGAAGAATACCACACAGTAAATGGCCACCACGATCATCTCTTGCTCGCGTGTCGTGGAACAACGTAAACGAACGATTTCGATTAAATTAGCGAGATATCGCGACGACACCTGCCACCTGCCACCTTTAACGAGGTCAAAGCGCAAGTGAATCTTTGCCAGGCAACGTTCCACTTACTTGCTTCGTAACGAGCTTAGCCCTGACCTTAAGCCAGGAAGACTTACAAATCCTAGCAAACAGCTGACGTACAGTCACGTATTAAACTTCCTCCTTGCCGAGACGCTATCAAATCCGAACGATATTTTCGTGTTTCTTCCGTCTTAAACCGAGTGCAACCGATTCGAACTTATCTCCGTAGATACGTAGCTTGCGATTAAATAATTAAAACGTTCAAATATATTTACCTTATCTTGAGACAGAGGTAGAGGTAGAGTCATACAGCCCAGCAGCTCGCTACGTCTGAAATGCGAAAAACGAAAACGTGCGTGAATATACGCGTGTTATATCGCCTATGTGTACACAGCGTCGTGTATCGTGTATCAGTTTGCATTGGATAGCAGTATCGGTCGCTGGATAAACGGCGCACATACACACACACACACACACACACATGCACAAGTTTTAACTATTTACATTAAGTGGAGGGAAAAGGAAAAGGCAGACAGTTTCTGTGTTGTTTCCCGTATACCATTACAGAGACGCGCGGATGTTCGCGAGTGCACGTGGTGAACACGGTGCGCATGCTTCCAGAGAATCGATTCCCCTCCTACCGCAAGAAATCCGCACAGAGCCCAGAAATTCGTTTTGATATTCGGATGGACCGTTGCTTCCGAACCTACGTAAAATTATCCCAATTCGAGCTGTCTCTTATCGACCGGTAAATTATCGTATTTCCACTCGAACATGGCCATCGTGTGGCGAAATAATCTTACTTTGCAGAAATTCGAACGTCGAACGATCGTACTCGAAGATAACAAAAAGGAAGTAAAGAGTTTCGAATCGCGTTTAAAAGAGAGACACGATAGGATGGCCGAGAACATTGGGAGCTGGGTTGCTTAGCTCGTTCGTCTTCCACTAACGAGACCAAGCCGTAGTTCTTGACCTCAATATTTTTTCCTCAGAGACAGCGTCTACTTTTGTGCCTTTTCATCGCGGAATGATACAGTCGCTTGATTGTCCCGTCGTGGAAACGGTTTCGTCCGTTGTATTTGTTCGTTCGTATGAATTTTTAATTCGTCGCGGTAGGAGAATATAGACGATCAATGTCTTTGACGAACATCGAAAGGAACCTTTTTCGTTGTAGCTACGCCACTGATAAACGCGTGCATCCGTGTATCGTTAGACACGAACAGCACGCAATTCGATTCTAATATGAATATTCGACGACGCGTCTAACCGTATAACTGACGTTACTCCTTTCTGGAAACTTGATGACGAACGTTCTATAAATATTCCCAAACATTCTGCCGGAATGCACGCAAAGGTGGATTGCGTGAGATTAGTATCTCGCGCCGTGTACGAAGCGGCACTAACTATCGTTACCGGGTTAACCGATTATCATTTGGAAAGTGTTACCGGATAGTCGAAAGGCACGATAGCGAACCGTGCGATTATGAGTCAAGGCAACGTTGAGAATAACGCGAAGATGTTCTCGAAAGAGAGAGAGACAGACGGACAGACAGAGAGAGAGAGAGAGAACGGCTCGCGTGTCGATTCCCGGCAGCCGACAAACCGACAGCAAATCGTTCCGGGGTCGAGCACGTTTCGACCGTCTACGACGAGGCTACGTCCGCTACCTCAACCTCCGAGTCCCTCTTTTACTACGTGCACACTTTCTTTTTCGAGCGTGCTCACCTTGCACGACGATCCCTGTGCCAGACCGCGATGTCCAGGGACGTGGGCTTGCTGGTGTAGTGATTGTTGTTCGCCGGGCAGGGTAGTATCAAGGTCTCGTGGAAAACGGGATTCGGTGTGGCTCTGTGTACCGCTGTTCTCTTCACCACTCCCTCGCCGTTCGTATTCTTCAAACTCGCCTTCACGTAAGCGTGAACTGGACCCTCGTATGCCCTCCGTAGGTCCTTGCACCTTATCACTGCACGAAATAAAAAGACAGTCTCGTCAGGGCACCAGCCTTTCTCGATCGTCTTTAGATTTTCTGTCGCGAGATCGGTCACACGCTTGAACCGCGTACGATATTCGAGTTATTAGAGAACGTATCGTTCACGGAAAAGGGTGAAAGAAGTTGGAACGAACGAGGACTCGTTCTCCTTCCGGCTGACCGTTCCGTTGCACGCACTACGCGCATCGCTGGTGCCTGACCAATGCGGCACTCCTCTACTTGCTGCAACACGCTTCCACTCCGAGTGATTCCTCCTCGTTCTCCCAAACGAACGGATACGAGAAACAAAAGATACGAACCGATTGGAAAATCGATGTGATTGGCAAGCTACAGCACGACGGTTCAACGAAATTTATTAGCAGAATTTAGATACTCGGAAGCGTGTGAACGAAGAAGCTGAGGAAGAGCGAGTCTCGGAGATTTTTCGTGGGTTGTTTACGCAAGGATGTGTACCGCGAAGAATCAATGTTGGTAGGCTTACTAACCGGGAGCCAATTGCCAGGAGGGTCTGTGGGTTACTGGCACAGTCGTCTATCGCGGGGTGCCAACTGAAACACCCCCTCTCGTGGCACGTGACTGGCGCATGCCTTTTCGCAACATTGTTTCAGGGACGTCTTCGCGGCGCGGATACCCTCGTGAATTTCTTTCCGATAAGATTAATGTATCTCATGGGTTCGATCGTTACTTCTCCGGAGGTTTACTCGCGCGATTCGAATAACCGTACAAATTATATAAACGTACAAAGTATACTGCAACCTATGCGTGTCTGGAACGAGAAACCTTCCAACAGCTATCTTTCCCTTAATTTTCTATACTTACCTCGAACGTGTATTTGATCGCCCACGACGGAATACTCGATCTCGATCGATCCGTGACAATTTTGTCTCGGAGGTTCGCTCTCCGGGCTGAACTTGAGGCATCTTCTGACAGTCGCGACCAGCGGAGTCTCCGGTGTGTTGGACACCGAGTTCAGAAACGATTTCGAACTATGAAAGTCATCGGTAAGAGTCGACTTTGGACTATCCAGATCCCAAGTATTCGCTTTCCTTCCAACTTCCTCGTCCTTGCGATCGTCGAGTTCACAGAACAGCCCTTTCGGTTCGAACACGCATTTCTCGTCCAAAGTAGTGTCCAAGTCGGTCTCCAAAGCGAGCTTTTTCACGTTTGGATTCACAGCTTCCACCAAGGTGTTCTGTGTCGTTGCTGATTTCGTGCCAGTGGACGGGCTGTGACTAGACGATCGTCTCTTTGCTCGCTTTCCATCGGAGACTTTCTCGGTATCCTTCCGATGCCGCTTCCTCCGTATGCCTCGCTGCCTCTTCAAAGTGAATTCTCCATCGAGATCGTTCGGAGGCGAGGTAAACGCCCAAGACATCGGCGATGGATCTTCCAACAGTTGACTAGCCGAAGAGATGGAACTATCGTTGTGAGTCGTAGCTTCCTCGGCCACGGTTTCGTCTCGTTCCACGATCGTCTCGTAGGTATGATCGGATGCGGAGAAGTTTTCTTCCTCGCAACTACTCCCGAGAACCTTCTTCCTTTCTTCCACGTCTCCCAAAAGAATTTCCGCCACGGTTTTGCCAGTAAAATTTATTTCCTGCTCCCTGGACAATAAGAATGATAATAAAAGATACAAAAAAAAAAAAAAATAAAACAGTAAATAGAAAAGTAACAAAGAACGTTGAAAAGGGATTTTGGGTAACAGAGGACCTGTGAAGTCTAAAGTTTTGCGTGTCTCTTACCTGTTGAGAACTTCCGTAATCGTATTGTCCATGTTCTCAAATTTAGGTAAGTCTTGGTCGATAGCCAGATTCGAAAGTTTCCCAGCTAGGGGCGTTTGACTATGACCATTGCCTTTCAACGAGTTCACGGTAGAGGAAGCCTTGCTGTGGTACGGTGTCTTGCATCGAGCGTGAATTTTCGTGATCTTCGCCAATTTCGGTAAATATGATATTTTCGAGCAATCCGCGAACTTTGTTTTCCCCTCGTTCTGAGAATAAACTCGATTGTTCGAGAAGGGTACGGACTCAGCCTCCATCACGTCCTCGGGGCTGGTGGCCATCGAAATTTGTTGAAAAAAGTCAGAGACGTGAGATTGGAGATTCGCCCTGGCCTCGTTCACGATGTTTTGTGGTAGCTCGTTGTCACTTTGGAAATTCTTTGTTCTAGTTTTCATAAAGAGAGCCGGATCGGTTGGCAGGGTCAGAGCTGTCGAGCACTTGCTGCCCGGGGGAAAAAACGTTAACGGGCCGATATCGGTGTCGACCCTTGGCGTGCTTTGATAAAAACTCTCCGAGATCGATGATTTCCCCGGTTGCTGTGACATCGATTGACGTTTGTTCGCGCGCAAATTAGGCTTCGTTGCCTGAAACCAAACGATACGGCTTATCTCGCCTTCCAACTTCTATTTTACACCTTTTAATTTTCCACGCGATATCTGGGTCGTGGTTTTCAGCGATGTTGCTTCATAAAGCTTCGTCTCTGCCGAAGTCACATCGAGCAACATTGTCTTCTTCTCTTGTTGCTACATGTGCCGAGATATTGTCAACAAATAACATCTTGTAGAAACATTTTGTTCGCACTGAAGCGACAAAAAGTTACTCGATGTTGATTCTTCGGTGGAAACGAGACTTTATTGAGAAGGAACAGAATGGACACGACAGATAAAAATTCGAATGAGGCGAATTCGATACCTGAAAGTACGTCCTTAGGTCGCTACCGTGGCTCCTGCATCTTCTTCGACGAACCGGCGTCGTTCTCGCCGATATATTTTCGGCATTTTGACCAGGTACACCGCGAGTTTTCGTCCCAGCAGCGGGAGGCGTGTTAGATAGATCTCGAAAAGGCCTACGGGGAGCCTTGTTCAAGTTAGGTGGACCGTGAGGCGTCGAGCTGCTCGCTGACAATGATCTCGAAACCGTCCACTTCAGCATCTCTAAAGGCAAAAAGCAAATCCCTAACTAAGCGGAACGCGTCTAACGTGTATTCACCCTTTCCACCCTTCCGCTAAAAAGCTTACAACAACTTTATCGATTTAACCGCGATACTGAACCACAGACGACCGCCGTTTCGACTACATGCACGAAACCAAACGATACTCCAGAATTTCAGACTGTCGTCGATACAACGAAATTAATTTTTAACAATCAAATATTCCGCCGAATTATATGTATTTCTGAATTTTGTATTCTTTTGTATTTTTGTAAATATATTTTTATGTATTTATGAACATGGAAGAGAAGTCGGGTTAGATAAAAGTTATCAGAATAAAATTAGATTAGATCAAAGATCGACAAATAAATCTGTCAAGCCAAACATTTTTGCAAAACTTTTTTATCTCAGAGAGTATGTATTTTTCAGTTATTCAGATTGCTCGTGAATATGAAGGAGAAATTACGTAAGGCGTGCACGTGACGCAAAGAAACAGGATATCGCAGGATCTTGCGTTAAAGGGATACAATCGCAGGAAGAAGGAGGGTGTCGGTAGAATTGTATCAACCATACGGGCTGCCGAAAATAAATGTCCGGTTTTAATTAGACAACAGGTCAAAAGTGGTGACAAAAAAAAGGAAAGAAGAGGGAAAAACCAGAAGAACAAGAGAAAAACAGTGACGAAACTAACAGATGCACCTGTCATGGCATACGGGAAACAGTAAAACAGGTGAAACCCATACACCTGATTCTATTTCACGACTTAACGCTTGCCTTAACGAACGGTTAAATGTCAGGCTAAGACTATTCATAGGCACATGCAGTGTTGCTCGTAGTAAAAGAGATTTGCCAAACTAAAGCGATGGAACTAACGAACAAATGGAATCGATGTCATGGAGAATGCGCTCCGTCCAAAAATCGCTGGACCAAGTAATCATTGATTCGATTAGAACGATTGACTTTCGTTCCGTTAGCGCGACTCGAATTCCTCCCTTGCTCCTCCGCAATTTCCTTTATTCCCACGATTCATTAGCGAAGCATGTGTAAAAGTTAACGAAGTTTGCATAAAAGTTTTCTGCGATAAATCTTCCAATACGTCCGTGCATCGTTCAGTGCGAGTATAGGTACAGAAGTATTTGTAGAAAGTAGCGTGTAACTAATTTTGTTAACACGTAAAATGTATACTACGTTGTTACAAGTTTCTAACGTTGGAGGCAAGTGTAACAGAAAAGCGACAGCAGCAGCAGTAGCTGTACATATTGGGTTTTCACTTTTAACGGTTCCTTCTGCAGGGTGGGGCGAACTGTATTGTGAATTAGGTATAAAAATGCATTCATTTACATACAGTCTGTTGCCATGCCACGCACGCGTTCTTCTATCGTAACACGCACTTTTCCACTATACGCGCGTTCACGTACTTTCGAGACCTGGTCTACCTGTGCGTTCTTCGTGCAGCGTCACGTTCTCGTGCTTGTACACGTACATGTGCAACGTTATGTGCAACCCCTCGGCTACGTATATACGGTCGCTGGTAAAACAGCATGGGCACCTGCCCATATGGTGGCGATCACGTATAGCGTGCCTTCCATCTGGTCCCGCAAAGCACGATAGTTCGCTTGGTGTCGAAACACCATCAACGAAACACGATCGTTATCTTCGCTTATTTTCAGCCGTCTTGCTTTAACGTACTACGTTCGGCATCTTTCGCGACCCTGTCTCGTACGTCTACTGTACTTCGCGCGCAACGAGCGTTAAGCTCGCGATATTGCCTCCGCCATCGTGAGAAACGCGTGCAACGCGAACACTACATTAAGCATTCTGTGCTTATGTTTAAATAATTAACTCGATACTTGCTAAAGTGGAAGCAAAGAAGTTGCGACGAAAGCGCAACTGGTTCTCCTTGAGCGTTTGCGATTGGGAGATTAAAAACGGGAGAGGACCCTTACATTCGAATCGGTTGAAAAGTACAACCGGAACGTATTGAAGAAGCGCTTCCAAAGATTTAACCGACGATACGTTTTTAAAGATTGCACACGCGGTCTGGTCGAACGTTTTAAGGGAAGAAAACCAGTCGCGCGACACGCGCGGAACCTTTAAAACGTTTCGTATGTTCCAGACGACGTACACACGGAGCTGAACAAGAAACGGAAAGCGGTATGCGCGTTATGCTCTTTGCATAATGCCCTGCGATTTGCACTAGCAATGAATCTCGAATGTAATTACGAAGTCGTTGAGCGCACTCCACCTGCGATCTAGGTCGTGCTTCTCGATTGTGCTTAGGGTGGAAGGCGACACGGTAGCTTGAAACTTCGGTTAAGCTGTTTGCGTATACTCCTTATTAGAAATGGGTCCTTGTGTTTTAACATAGAACGATGATTTACATAGAACAAACCATAAGAACGATGTTTGCTACAAACCGAACATTGAAAAATTTCTTACAAATTGAATCTTCCACTGATTGTATTATCCGGACATTTCACTATAAAACTGTTAGTGTTTGCGCCACGTGTGCGTAGTGTTAAATACTAAGTATAGTAAAGTTTGATATTTTTCTAATAAATTGAACGAGTAGAATGCTCGCGGCTGATGGTGTATAGCATACAGAAGCGTATTTTTATTCTAAAGAATCGGCAGCTACATTGTCATTTGTACGAAGAATCTGATATACTCTGCGGTCAAAACACAACTGATTGCAAAAAATATATATTCTGGCCCCTTAATAAGCAGCTGCAAGCTCGTGACGTAATTACAAGTCAAAGATAAATCTTAAGTGCTTGCGGGGCGGTGCGTCTAGAAAAGGGGACTTATAGTCCACCTGTAGCTCTTATCGTCTCATCTAACGATCACCGATATATGTGGTCAAACGACAAATGACCGCCATAGGAAGGAGACTTTCGTTATTCGAAGCTAGCGTGTACTGCGAACTAAAGGAAACAAGTGCAGAAAAAAGGGGTTCGATAAGGGATGTTAAAATCCATTCTGATTTACTCGGACCCTTACTCGGAAAGTACGTTATAACGTTGTACTCGATAACACATCTTGATTTAATAAAAATATGTCAACCTGACGTAATCAAAATATGAAGGCAGATCGAAATTACGAACACTGTTCGAAAGTAGCTTGATGAGTATGAAGCAATTAGGACGAAATCTCGAGCGTGCCTTACATTAAGGTATTTGTGGTTTTCCGGGTCCCGCTCGTGCTTTTATTAACACGTTGCGGTTTGTTCCGAAGTTTCACGAACATTCCAATTCGCTTCTTCGGGACAGCCCTAAAAAACGTAGCAACAAGAACACGGGCGAAACTCGAAGAACCACAAATACGTCGTCCAACCATCGTGAAAGTTTAAAATCAGGGATCGTAACTTTTTTAAAGTAAAGAGTTAAATCATCGTACGAACGGAGCGAGGTAATTTCGGGGAAGGTGTTTTCGTTCGATGAACGAGTAGCAAGTGGCAAACTATAACATTAAATTGTTCCAGGCGCTTTAGTCCGCGCAGTTTGGATAAAACATGACCCATATCTGTCGCTTTTATAGGTTGTAAAGCATCCGCGCCAGGTCGCCGATACTTGCTACGTTTTTGGATCGTATCCTAAATGTAAAAAGGAGAGGGGTGACTGGGTGGCCCCTCCGATCAGGTTTAATCCCTTTTTGCGCCCCCCTACCTATACGGACTCCCTTACCTAACCCTCCGTGTAGACCTCGCGAAGAACAAGACAGGATCGAGCTGAGCACTTTCCTTCAACCGAGGAAAGGAATAAAATAGAGCGACGGTTAAAAACCTTAACATGCTTACAAGCACGCCAGACCCCTCTTTTCCTTAATGTATGCTGTAAAAGCTGTTTTTAACGACTTCGACATTGAACTCTTCTCGAGGATGAGAATTAACCGAAGAGGTCCGAGTCCCCCTTATTATCTGCCGACCTGATTTCTTTATTATCGTCCATCTAGCGAATCTTCGCGCCACATTCGAATGGAATCGATAATGCGCTTCGTTTAAATGTGTTTCGATGTATTTTACATTCGAAAGGAATTCGCACGTCACTGGACAATACCGAGAGTCACAGCAGACGAAACAGGGTAATGGGAATGAGATAACGCGAAGGCAATACAAAATCAGCTGGATGTCCCCCTATTTACCACCGTCGCCAGTCGCGTGATTAATTCGCGTGAAACGCGTAACAGATGCATCGCGAAAACCGCTGGCACAATGCGATTACTTACGGTTCGAGGAGAATAAAGAAGAAGGCATTAACGGTCACGATTCGGCTCCTTTCGCGAGCAGCCCCGAGGAAAACAAGAAACACCAAGATTCTTAGCACGAGCCTCGATCGGGACAGCCCTCTTCCACGCATGAAGGGACATCCACGGAAGAACCGATGCTACCCGTTCTTGCGAAATAAATCGCAGCACATTTGTTCGACCTAATGGACCCGACAAATTCGAAGATCGTGCAACGGGTATGATTTCAAGAAAGATGTTAAGTCGCTTCCCTGGTCGAAGAGAAAATCGCTGAAATTTGCGTGCGACTTGTAACGAACCTCTCTTCGGTGTTCCGCGCGCGAAGATACTCGAAGCAACCGAACAGGAAGATGATCGTTCCAACGTTGAAGATAAAAATCGTGGATTCGAAAGATAAAGGGAAAGTCGTTGCCAAGAAGCTCGGAGTTGCACCGTGACAGAGATATCCTCGTGTGTAGAAGAAGTAAGAGGAAGACGAAAAACGAAGGAAGGGCAGGTGAGCACTTGGTACCTAATCCCTTTTGAAAACGTCGCAAACACACTAACGCGACAGCTACACGCACAAAGAGTATACGGGCTGTGTACAGATCGTGAGCGCTCCCTAAAAATAGTCTATTCATCGTAGCGAACACCCTCTTCCCCTTCCCATCCGTCGAGCCTTCCTTTTTCTTCTTCGGCTTCATCCGCGCTCTTCGCTCGGCTTAGCTTAGCTCCGAGACTCGGTTCTGATTTATATTGAATTGACCCCAGACACACCTTTTGCTGGTGACGTTTCTCTGGTCCCGTGTCTCGTCGAGCATAGTTCTCGGTGGGGAGGGAACGAGTAAGGTGAGAGAGACGAGCGGATGCACGAGGCAAGAAAGAAGAAACGACTAAACCGAGGGGTCAGGAGGATTTCACAAGAGAGCCAGTCGAGGACAATCAAACGCGCATTCACAGTACCGACGTACTCGGTTTTTGGCAACAGAGCGAGACGAACAAGATCGAACGAAGGAAGGGAGATCGAAGAATCGGAGCAGGGCCGGAAACCTGGAGAGGAAACGCGTCCAGAAGACAGACTTTCGATTCGCGCTTTATTTCGAAGCACACCTGTCCCGGGTTTTGTCCTCCCTTCTGTTTCCGATTTTCTGTGCTGCATTTCCCTCCCCTCCACTTCGAGATCGCAGCTTACGTAACATAGGTATCACTGCGATCTTGCAGCTTTGTGCTTTCCGATTTTTCATCTCTCGTTGTTACCAGACGACGGATATTTATACAAGTTCGTTTTTTACAGACTCTTGAACAAAAGTAGGGTATATCTATCTTTTAAACGTAATGTGAATTTTATCCATGATATTTTATACATTTCTGTATTTGTATACGTGCTTGTCTATTTCCGCTTATTTGCATTACGCATAAACGTATAAACATCCACGGTTTTAGTCACCACCGATCGACCTTCAGTATCCTACAGGGGTGGACAGTCTTTGTTTATAAACTTGGGGTTTCTACTTTTCCACTGCACGTGGGTACGTTCCTCCCATTAAGTTCTAAGGTCGTTTTAGCAATAGCGTGACCATTTGCATAGACGATAGCGGCAACTCTCAAATCCAATCTCACACATCTTTGATTCGACGATGAAAGAGTCGGTTCCAGCAAAAGAAAAGAACGGTTCGCCCTGGGCGCAAGGAATAAGAAATAGAAGGATATCAACGACGGAATGGACAACAAAAGAAACGCGTTTGGTTAATGGCGAATTGAAATTAAACTGGAAATTTGCAAATTGTAAAGGAAGTCGGGACCACGTTTCGTAACCGCTTACCCTTTAGCGACGGGCTAAAGCAGGCTGCGGACATTCAGGACGCGCCTCGAAAATAAGGCAGGAACAATAGAACGAAACGAGTCCTGGTGAACAAACGCCTGGCCATTTAAATAGAGGGATCCTCGAGAAAAGGTTCCTCGAGGTGGACCCACGGGGTCCCTGGAACTTCGACAGGAAAGTTTGTATAGGACCCACGACTAGCTTTGCTGGTTCCTTCGTTACGAGTCCCTTTCAGTGTTTTTTTTTTTTTGTCCTTCTTCCTCTTATTCCTCCTCTCTTCCAACCTCTTTCCTCGGTTCTTCTCTCTTTTTCCATTCTTTGACAGATGTACCAACCGGAGCCACGCGCGGTCACTTTCCTTCTTTTTTTTTTCCATTTCTCTCATTCGCCGTCGCTTTACCGTGCACTAACCAAGCGACTCGTACTACCGGATCGTGCAGTCTTACAATTAGACGAGCTTCTAACATCACAGCGTTCGAGAGAGTACTTGACTTTGTCCAAGGAGCTACCAAATTCGATTGCAGCTACTTAAGAATGACCTTAACCCCTTTGTTGGCTCGCACTTCTACTTGTATTCCGATTTCATTCGATTCGAACCTCTTCGCGATTAATCGTTTGCCTACTTTTTGCATTGATCAAACGGTTTCGTTAGTCGCAGCGAGACTTTTTTAATTATTCTTATGTTTAGGAGACAAAGTCACAGTACTTCCTCCTCTTTTTGTTTTTCTTTAGAGTCTTATAAATCAAATGATTTCCACTAGCCATTTTCGAACTTTATCAAATCAATTTTAAGTACGTCTAAGTAGTATAAATAAAAATAAATAAAATATTATATATAAAAATAAATTGATTCGAGTCGTTAACAATTCAGAATCGTCTGATATCGCTACGATTACCAAAATGTCTTCGATTGATTCGAACAGAAACATCCACTTGTAAAACATATGTTAGAAACGAGATACTAATTGAAGAAAGTACCACCGAATTCCATAAACGATAAACATCGATCGTTGCAAAAGATCCTCGTACGCAAAACGTGCAACATTTTTCAAGTTACTCGAGGCTAGAGCGGTATGCAAAAGAAAGTTCAAGATCGAAATGATACGAAAAAGTACCATAATTTTCCAAAATGGAATTACATTTTACAAGAATAGCGAATGAATATAATATACGCCTAACTATCACCAATATAGTCGAAAATGTTTGGTACAAATGTTATTGACATTTTTAAACTTTCTTTTGTCCATCGCTGTTAATTTCAAAAAATACAGGCTACTCGAAGTCAGACTACTCGAACGGAAATATCTGGCAACTTTGTTCGTAAAGAAAGGCCGCCTCCTGGAAGATCTGGTACCGGCACAAAAAAGAGAAGCTATTCACCGTGTGTCCTTGAGCAGCAGGATTCGACTCGTACATCCAAAATCAGCACCGGTATCAGTCACTTTCTTCGTACACAGATTTCAGCGTCGCAGCACATAATCCACGTTAATGATAAGAGGAAACTATCGACGCTGACGGAGAAAAAACGCGGATCGCGAGGAAACGAAAGGTACAGCAACGCGGCGGAGAGGTGTCGGATCGTGGCACTTCAACGGCTGGTTCTCTACTGACGTGGTGGGGTGAGGACGTGGGCCTTATGTAGGAAAGGGTCCCTAGGTGAGGCTACGAAACAGGAGAGACCGGCTGTCTCTTGCTCTATACAGTCTGTACTATACTCATATCCCCACTCTGAAGCCGTGACCTGATCCACGCCAGCCACTCCACTCGCCCCAGGTAGACGTTCGATGATCCGCGGCTCGAAGGTGCTGGTGGGTGTTTCAGGATTGTGAACCATCGGAATGTTAGCGACCGATAACGGGACGCCGACAAACATTTTCTGGATAGGAACCTTGTTGCCATTCTCTACCAATAGATTATCGTATTTTTTATTTAGTTTCAAGATCTTCTCACCAATTTGTTCAACTACCGTGCAAAGTCACGAACGACAAAGATCGGAGAAAATATTTACAAAAGAGGTAAGAAAATCCTCGGGTAAGTGAGCTGCTTATTCGCTGAATCGGTTAAATCGTGGGAACCCTACAGAACGCAAAATAGGAGAAATTGATGAAATTATACCTTTGATGGGCAAAATGGGCAAAAATCTTTGTAAGTCGAAATTATTAGCCTTAAAGTAATATTCAGATCTCAGGCAAGGGAGCGAGAAAGAGGTGAGATCGACTTGAATCGTCAGAATCATAAGCGAAAGACAGCATTGTAGAAAATAGCGTGCTTATCCTGTTGATCGAAATTTAGACACTTGTGCCTGGCATGTGCTTTGACATGTGAGTTTAAAAAATTTAGCAAACTGGAATAATTAGCAGTTTGGTCCCGAACGGATCAGATAAGGGTGACTTTTTGCCAGAAGAAACAAACGTGTAGTTACTTTTGCATGCATGAAACGTTTAACCACTCGACGGAATATAGCAATTGAGATCACCTAGGGTTTCGAGCAGGAAGTTAGATTACAATCTGAACGATTTATCGCATGTACTCTGTGCAATTCAGTACGCGTAGCACCCGTTGCCGTTTTGAATGCATCTGTGGCTCGTGCAAAAGAAAGGTATCAACGCGATCTGTTTACAAAGTTATAACGAACTCACGTCAGAGTGGTAGGTCCGTCGCGTGATTTCTAATCTCACGGTTGTTTTCTCCATAGAGAGCCTTAAGGTTCGACCCCTCGATGGACCAGGTAAAAGTATACCTACGTATATCTTTCACAGACACGTCCGCGTTGAAAGCCTTTTCTGGTCAGGGCCGATGAATCTGAGGTATACCGCAAATGTTCGGTATTTACACAATCGCTCGATATTCCTTCGAAAAAAGAAGGAATCATTTGCGCTGTCAGTAAAATTATTCGACAAACATAGTTTCTGGTAACGAGCGTTGTCGGTACACACCAGCAGAAACGAAGAATTTTTCTTAGGCACGTGACAATCTTCCGGCCGTTACTTTCAAGAGAAGCAGCCGCCTTTCGATACAACAGCTCTTGAGAAAACAATCCGATTCTTTTGTGTACTCCCCCGCGCGTGCTGAGGAACCTCTGCTCCTTGCCCCAAAGACGCACGGTCCAATTACGACAACCTATTCGTCTTATTTTTTCGGGCACGAGTCGCTCGATCTCGGCTGCTTCTATAGATCCGTCTATGGAAGTTCCTTTTATAGATCCAACAAGTTCCTTTCAACAGTTGACGACTTCTTCAAAAAAGCGATATTTACAGCAGCTATAAAAGATATTGGCACATGCCATTACTTTCTAATGAATCGTTTTTTTTTTTCTTTTGTCAAGTTCTATACATTCCATTTTCGTAGTACAACATTTTTGTAATTATATACAAAATACTGTTAAATGATTAATCGGTACGTAAACGCTACGTTAAATATTTTTCATAGCCAAGTCTTTCTCGCTACTCTCTGTAACTCGTTTCAAGAATTTGCAAGTATCTAGACTTTGAGGCAGTCGTTTCCATTTTTCTGCAGTACCCGCGCAAATTGCCATAAGTAAAACGCGAAAGCATAAAGACATCTCTATCGTGTGGTAGTTTTCTTCTTTATCTGGGATGTTCTCCGGGAAAGTGAGTGGCGAGATGCTATTTACACAAAGAATATTTCCTTGTCTCCTACTGGAAAGTCAAAAACTGTCGGATGATTCGCATGAGAGAAGTCACGAGAAGAAAGGACAAAAGTGGAGGAAAACGTTGGAACGAAATTGGAACCGTTTCACGGTTTCATAGCTGCGGGACAGCTGCGTTTGTAGGTGCTTGTATGAGTTTCTACATAAGAGCAAAGCGTGCAAGAAAGAATATCGAACAGGGATCCCGGAGAATAAAACGGTTTCATTACTCGCTGGCGAATGTCGATGCGAACACAAGCTCCCGCATATCCTCGCTCGTAATTAGAGACGGCTTATTTCTTTTGCTCTTATGCACGACGCGTAGCCACGCGTTTCAAGATCGAACAAAGAAGCTCAAGAGACGAGAACCCTTGACTCGTAATTAAAGCCCAGTCGATAACGTGTAGCGACGAATAAGGGAGGGAAACGTATCTATGAATCGGATGTATAAACTCTGATGCACCTGGTTCAGACCAAGTAATTAGATACTTTGAAATGAAATCGAGAAACTTTTATAAATACCGACGCTTAACCAGCTCATGGTGATTTTCGTATTTTATATTTGCATCTTGCATCTGCAAGTTTATCATTAGAGGACCTTTAATGCAATAAAAAAAGTCAAAATAGGTGGAGAAATATTTTATATAGGAAAAGGGAATATTTTGGGTTATTAACTTACGATTTACAAACATCGTAGTCCCCTGAAATGAACAAAATACGTAGAAATATGTTTGCTTTCGGATTATCGTATTTTTAGAATCCACGCGTTTAATCGTACATAAATATTTATAAACCGCCAACGCAATAGAGCAATCGTTTAGTTAGATAGAAAAAAGAGATAATTGGAAAAGGGACATTTTTGAAGACGGACGAGATGGAGACATTACGAATCGAACAATCACTTTTGTCGTTCTAAAACAGTATAATTATGTAGGTTTCTCCTCGATCGATCATAAACAACGGTCAATGATTTAAAGAAAATTGCACGAAAATACCTGTGGCATCGTGTTATGCGTTCGACAAAGCAATTCTAACGACTTTACCCCTCTCGTTTGACACGAGAAAAGGGGAAAGAAGCCTCGTTCCAAAATAGATTTTTTGCCTCGAATTTCCTATGCTTCGATAAAAAAAACCCGCAAGAGGACACGCACCTCGACGATTCGCCCTAGTTTTTCTCAAGTTTCCTGAAGCGGGAGCAGAAGGTACCTACCTTTGCCAAATTAGAGCGAGGCGCGATTGTCCGGAATCGTGCGACTGGAAACGAATCGACGAGATTTTTTTCAAGAGTAGGCGAATGGGACCGATAGAAGGGAGAAATTTCGTTTTCTTCCGCTTCGCTTTCTTTTTTTTTCCTCTTGTTCTCCTCCTCTGTATCTTTCTATTTTCATTTCCCCTCTCGTTCTTCCTTGACACATTCGAGCTTATAGAAATATAACTTTTTAAATTCCCACGTCCATCATACACCTATCGAAAAGCACGTCCCATTAAACGGTATTCCGTCCTTCGTAGTGAAAGCCTCGCTAAACACGTTCTTGTTTGGCTTTCTTGCTGTTCGAATTAACAGCACGCGAGCTATAGGTCACCAGAGACCTACCCGATATCGTATTTTATTTTCCGAAACCGATCTAATCCTCCTATACTTTGGGGCGAGGCGACCATTTGATTGACATCTTTGTAAGACATTTCTCTCCATAAAGCTGGTATAAATTCTTCAATTATACGTTCCATTGAAGATGTCGTTTGAACGAAACTGACCCAATCTTTCTCGCTTTTTGTTACGATCCCCGTATGGTCTCAATAATAAACCGAAACGTTTGGTTGTCTTGGTAGCAACATTCCACGCACTAAACATCGACGAAAAATCTAGAATAATTAATATAGCAGCTGCGGAAATGACACACACGCGAGCAACCTAAAGAATATAAAGACAGCTGCGCTAGAGAATTATTATCATAGAACAGGACGATTTTCCTTGCTTTTTCCTCTATATCGATCGATAAATTACCAGGGAAAGAGGTAATTTGCGTTTCTATCCTGTCCAACGATAATAAATTCTCGGAGATCGTGCAAGTTAGCCATGAAAAAGATCAATTAGCCGGTTCTACGTTATTAAGAGTTACGTGGTAATAAAAATGTCACGATGGGAACGAGACAACTGAGAGAAAAAGGTCGCAGAAGTATTTATTAGAAGCCCACTACAGGGGAGATAGGAGTTCCCTTTGCCACTGTAATCGGCTATTGTATCGTTATTTCTAAGCCGTTAAGCCGACCGAAGGCAGGCGCCATTCTACTGCCTGCGCAACATATTTTTCCTAACTTATTGTCTCTTACTTTCACCGCCGCCCTTGACACCCGAATCGAACCTTCTGGAATTATGATCTTACTTTCGCTCGCGAATTGAGAAAATACAAGAACGATCGTGAGTTTCTACCGTGAACTATCGTCGATCGTGACATCGTGGTAGAAAACTTCCGGATGAAAATACACACAGAATCTCGTTTATGTGAGCAGAGACACGAGAACAAGAGACGAAGTAATTCGGATAATTGAGTAGACCCGGTAACAGTCGGTTGTTACGATAGAAAATAGGTGCTGATAGTACAGGCTCAATTGTAAGTTCGTATATCCGAAGCTGTGCATTAACTCGTGTCTATAGATAAGATATGGATAAACGAGATTCTGTCGTGTTTCAGGCAAAAGATACAAACAACGAAGTTTTCAAAATGTCGTCATCTTCCCAGAACGCGTTATACGAACGAGTTGTGAACCGTTGTGTGTAAAACTAATCAAAACGCGATATCAAAAATGTGAAACACAGCTCGATCAGAGCCACGACCAGCCGTAGATGAAATTGAATATTCATGCACGATCTCGACCTTTCCTCTTGCCAAAAAGTAGCGTGTAACAGAACAATGCACGTGGTCATAAATCGTGGCAGGTGGTAATCCTGATTCATGCTTCGTTCCAGTATTAACCACGTTAATCCATCGTGGCTGCGGCAAAGTCGATCGATCCTAATTTATGCGTGGCATTCTCTGGAACGTAAACGTTCCATCGACCTATCCTACCGTGGAACAAGCGAGATAGCTTGGACTCGCAGGGCCCGTGTACGCCCATTACGAGTCAAGCGGCCGGTGTTTCGATTAAATGAATTTGGATAGAAAGTCAAAAGGAGGGAACGGCGGCGGTATTTGTTGCGATCGAGAGATTAGAGTTCCATGCACGAAAGTGTTTCGACCCTCTTATCGGTTAAATCGGTTGTGGCTTGGGAGGGAGGGGTGCAGGCAACGTGCATTTATGTTCGTAAAACGTGTCGCGTAATCGGCTGAAAGGCTTATTTTTCAAAGGAGTCGGCAACGTTTCGCGAATAAAGTGACCAGATTGTAATCCTTTCTCCTCGAACGACAAACAGCGTCATTTAACCCTTCCGCAACATGAATGGCTTTATGAATTTTTTATCGAAAATTATGTTAATAAAGTACGTGAGACTTTTAGCCTTTACACAGTGAGGATATCGATAAAACAGGCAAGTTTTCATAGTAAACTTTCATAGTAAACGCAAATGACCATATGAATTTTGTATCGGGAATTATATTAAGGAAATATGAAAAATGTTGATCTGTCAGCGAAGATATCGATAGAATTGTCAAGATCGCATGGTAGATTATGCTTGCGCGTGAAATGTCACCGTGTTGCCATTAATATAAAAATTCTCTCGGAAATTTGATCGAGGCACGAGGAATCGTTTTTCAGTTGGTCGCAAGGGATGTCTCGATGATCGTTCGAACAGGGTTCAAACGTTTCGTCAACCCCTTTAATATCCGCGAACCCTGATTTCGCAGAAAGAATTTGTCTATGAAACGGTTCTGTACATCCCGGTAGTCACAAAAGCAGTAGGGTTTCCTGAAGAGACTCGAGAGCTCGTTCATGGGGGTTGTTTTCAAATACTGTCCCAGTTGTGAAGATATTATCGACCCCTCTTCGTGCTTTTCATGTTCCTTGAGAGTCTGGACCTCGTTCGCGATCAAAGGGTTGAGCAAGAAAGAACCTATTCAAAGTCAATCTATGGGGCCAATTTTCGAAAATGATCTGGGAAATATTACGTGTATCTTTGAAAGCGAAAATGCATACAGCCTTAGTAACAGGTGCACTTGAAACCATACTATATTCATCCTATCTTTCCTTATCTTTCGTCTTATATCCCTGTAATTCTTACATAATATTTCCATTTAAAACTATTTACTGGTATATATTGCCTGCTCGACATTCGTTTCGCCATTTCAAGCAAAGTTAATTCGTGGAAAAGATAGAAAAAATCCGGCTACTGCAGTAGCACACGTGCGGGTCCCTCTCTCTCTCTCTCTTTCTCTCTTTTCGTCCCTGCCGCGGGATATATCGAAAGAGACGGTTAGCAAAGCTAACTCTCCCATGGGAGCATCTCTCTCGACTTACGAACACGAGGATTCTGCTTCCGTTACGAAAATAAAATGCAACCGGGAGAAGCGCCGCGAACCGTATCACCTCTCGAACAAACAAGAAGAACAAAATCATTTGATTGTACCGCCAACAGATATTACGGTTCCTCGCGGGTTCCTCTCGTTTTGCCTCCAAACGAAACTATATCAGAACCTTGTCGTGCAAAAGGATGAACGAACCTTTTTGCAATTTTTGTCGTGTTGTATTTCCAAGTTTTCTGAGAATATAAACTTCTGCTCTTAAGAAATAAACATCCTATATATTCTAGACTTTGTAGATAGAATCTACGCAAGATGAGGAGATTTCAGCTCACGCGATATATAGAATATAATCACCGTTTAAGAGGATGCTGGAGGATTGACCATAAATTTCATCTCAACTGGGTTACTGGCAAGAGTTCAGTGATGGCAATAGAATAACCACATGATCAAGAAAGGCTGATCGAAGGACGCGTGTATGGGAAAACAGGTCGTAGGGAAGCGTCGTTATCGCGTGAGATTAACGTAAGTATTACTCAATTTGTCAATTCCTTTTTCTTCTAGTTAGGGAAGATTAGATAGACGTCACGATCCCGCTGCGCGTAAATCGCAAGAAAAATTTACTGGTAAGCAAGCAGGGACAGGGAAGTTGTTTGGGAGAAGGAAGAAACCGTATGAAAAGGCAGGTCGAAAAATAGTTGACGCTCTCCGCGGGAGATCCGACATGTAGAAGGAGCGAAAACGCGATAATGAGCCCTTATTCTCGAATCAAACCTGTCATTGTCGATTTGGCTATTCATCGTCATTGTATCGTATTATCCCCGTATATAAAGTCCTACGTGTTACCATTTTCTTTCATCTCTATCTCCTCTGCTTTCTTCTTCCCTTCGAAATTCTGAAAACCAAGCAAATCCTAGGAACAGCTGTATCGAGATTCGCAAAGAAATCTCTTTGTAATTAGAATTTACGACGAGCTTTAGTACGAGTTCGTAAACCAGTCGAAGAGGTGGAAAGTTGGCGAAAGCCTCATAGATCAAACGTTAACGAAGACTTAGGCTGTAACACGTCGAATCTTCGTTTTACCGTTATCTCGCACGCATTCGTTCGAATCATCGAGAAACTTTGCGTCATTATCGTTCGCTATCACGCTCGAAGGCAACGCGCTTGGATTCAAAAAAAATGCACCAGTCACCAGAGAGTAATTTATTCGATCGGAGTACCGTAACGAAACGAAACCAGTGACTGCATTGAAAAAGCTAACTCCGATCAGTCTTCCATTATCCATCGAATGCGCGCTCGCAATCGATTATGTCCAAAAAATTAAGGGCAATGATTTCGCAACATCTCGCTCAGTTGCGCCATATGGCGCTGTATTACCAAAGGTTGGGCGACGAGTAATCGATTGAGTCTCACGGTCCAAATAAATATCAAGAAGAATGAAAATATTGCCACATAATATGAGAATATGGTAGGAGAAAAAGCAGTGGCGCGTCTTGATTCGTCGAACGTGTAAAATTTCGAGGCAAAACTGGAAAGATGGAAAACTCGCTGACGAAGATTCGCGGCCCGACGATCGTCACAACTTTTGCCGACGAATTCTTTTCATCGCTGGCTTGGCTATTATCCTTGAAATTACCCCATGCGTCTATCTTGTACACACGGTAACTGTCAACGTTCCGTCATGAATAATAAATTCGTAGTTACGTAATTATAATAACGTTGACAGGATAAACGCTAATGATAAGAAGGTGTAATTAGATAGGCAGACCGAAGTCCAGAGGGGTCTGCTAACCACCACGTTGACCCTTGCGTTGTTCCAGGCACAGTCACCCCCTCCTGCGTCAGCCGAGATGGTCAACCCTTGACATACATTACAATGAGCAATGTAATCCAACTTGGAATAGCATGAATGCGTAATTTACTTGTGACCGGTGGCATGGCGATGGAGCGGGTGGCACGACGGGTAATGGGGATCACGCTCTGTTAACCAAAGGGGGATTTTCGTGCCTCCCAGTGCCGCCGCGGATGAACGCCGGTTGCCCAGCCAGAATGACGTTTCCTTCGTTCCACGAAATGTTAACCCTTTACGTTTAAGCAAAGCGCCGATGCGTTTTGCTTTCAACGTTTCGTCGGTCCAGAAGTAGTCTTTAGCGATGTATCGTCGTTAGCGCCTCTAAACGTCGTTGACGCTTTTACTTTGAATCGCAGGCCTTATATTCTTACGTCGTTCGCGTTTTTCATCCATTGGCAATCATCGTCTATAAGGTAGAATAATAAAAGCTCGATGATGCTCGAAGAAGAAAAACAGAAACGGCGGGTTGTCTCCGCATAGAGAAACATAACCGACGACAGATCTCGAACCAGGGGGTAGCACGAGTAAAATTATCTGCTTCCAGTCGTGAGAGGAGCGAGCAAGAAAATCGGTAGAGGGAGAAGAAAGGAGAGTAAACGTTGAAACAGCGGCTTTTCCACTGCATCGTCGACGCTTCCTCCGCCTAATTGGCAAGAATGACGCACGACCCTTGTAATTGCTCGAACGAACCGAAGAAACCGAAGCATGATATGTTTCTTCCTCCGACAGACCACGTTCGAGTCTTTCTCGTTTTCCTTTGAAACATTCGTCGTTATCGTGTTATACACTTTCCCTTTCGACTCCGTTGACAATTTTGTGGCAACCTGACCGCAAATACCGTGACAGTCGTCGTCTCCTCCGATGAGAACGGTAACCGTCGCTTAGTCAAGAGGTACGAAATCCTCGTCTCGCAGACCCCCGAATCTCTTTTCATCGCTGTTAATCGAATGCCTTCACGGTGCCCGATGACCACTATCGCAGCGTTTTTGCTTTTCGTGGTTTGCGACGAGTTGCTTGTCCTCTCCTCGCTACCAGACAAGAATCTCCTTTTATAGGTAGATTTAAGGCGTCACGGGACGTTAAGTGTCACCCTTCGACACTCGTACTCGGCCGACGAGAGGCAGATTTCAAAGAAGAATTCGGAAGTTGAAAGTTGGTCATCAGGTGATTATCGTAAATTCACGAGCTTTCTACCCGTGGGATAAAAATCGCTTTAGAAATGACTTAAGCGAAACGGATTCTTGCAAACGCGGATGAATTACAGTCGCTGATCGCGATTATGAAAATTTCCAGAACTTTGGTAAATCCGAGGAAGCTTGGAAATTCGTGATACGTAGGTATTCGAGATACGCTTTAGAACAAAGCTTGTAAACTTACAGAAGCGGGTTTAAAATAGTGACAAACACGAAACACGTGGAGTAAGCGAAGAAGAAACATGGAAAAAATCGACAGTTATGTTCGTGGACGATCAAAAGTCAAAGGAGAAAGAAAGTCGAAAATATAACATAGTATAAATTCAAAGTAGGCGTTGCACTCTTATACGACGGGAGGTCGAGCCAATTTCATATTCTCATCGTGGTCGAAATCGTTTACGTAACATATGTGTCAAGAAACTTATGTAGATAAGAAGAAGTTGATCGCGTCGTGCAAGTGCCAGGCGACATAATTGTTGCACGGCGAGCCGTGAAAAAAGGAAGGGCAACCAAGAATATGGAAATATATGGAAAATACCGTGAAGACTATTTCTCCAAAGTACACATATGGAAGCTATTTCGGTAGTTGTCAAGCAACGATCACTGTCACGGTGGTCAAAACTGCATCTGTGATTTCCCCTCTTTGCGTTACACAACGTCGGACACTGATCCGTCTTGACGCATGCCGAGATCTCTTACGATCTCCTAAAATCCACGCGTTTCTAATAGAACTGGATTGATCATAGGATTTTCTAACATCGAATTTGTTCTCAAATACGCAAACAAGCATAGCCTGTATATTTAGGTGTGCGAACCATTGCTTGTCGAAATCTTAGCAGAAATTGTTTGCATCCAAGAGACGGATTTCTCGAGTCGTTCATCGTCGCGCATCGCATTACGAAAATACCAGAAAAGTGCGTCGTGAAGAATTTCAAATTCTTTCGTGGATTTGTAAACTCCATCGCGTTTGCTGGTTTGCGGCCGTAGAAAAAGAAGAAGAGGGAAGAAAACGAAAAGGGGTGAGAATGAAAGAGAACAAAGGAGAGAGAGGAGTTACCGTGCGTCGTAGTCGCGGGTAGTCTCGTGAAGATAAAGAGGATGACAAAGGCACGGTGAAGTGTCCAGGCTTGGCTCATAATTTTCCTTAGGCGTCGCGCGACGTGCGACGTGTACGTGTCACCGCGCCGCGACGCACCCGTCCGTCTCATAGCGACTGGAACACCAAAAACGAACCTCTGACTATTTTATTGCCGGTCTCCTGACTCGTGAGATTCCTTCGTTTCCCTCCCTCCCATTTTTTTTTTCTTTTTTATTCTTTCTCATTCCGACTACGAGACGTCGAATACTTTTTGATTTAGCTGCAGTCGACGATTCGAGAATCGCCAGCGTACTTTTAAATATCGCGCGATCTCTGTCTTGTAAAACGAATATCGTTGAATCAAATCGTTGAATTCACGAACGCGACGCATAATGTGGTTTGCCGTTTATTTCGAGGGAAATAGTTCGGTCTAAGCGAACGTCGAAAGTGGGTAGCGAAAGAACGGATGCACAGTCGCGTTTTATTGGGCCAGCACGGTTGACAGCAAGAATGACTGCGCTCGTAAAAGCCTCGTATAAATAAAATCGCCGGGAATATAATTGTTGCTGAGAGCCGGGAACGCTCGTTCTACGTCGAGGTATAGATATAACGCGGTCAGCTGTCGCCACTTCGTACTGCAACACTTTTCCATTGATTTTCGCGGCATTTTCTCGATAAGGCTGTACTGTCTTTTCTTCTCGAATTCCTCCCCTTCTTGTCCATTGAATTCTCCAATAACCGATGGCTCGAGTTCTGCGATTAGTCTCGCGATTTTCACGATGCTCCGCTGTTACGACGCGGTTGCCGTCGGCGGTTGAAACATCAAAAGAATGCAGACTGTTATATCATTTTTATGAATGTTGTAAAAATACAACAAAAAGGAGAGTCGTCGTAAAATTTGAGATATCCGTTTGTTCAGCAAGTAGCCGTTACGCAAAGATGAAAAAGCTTGGTAATTCGGTTAATTCGAATCAGGAGCAGAGAGCAAGAAATTGTTACTTTCGAAGAAAGTAGAAGAAAGTCAGGAATAAGGGGAAGGATCGGGAACTCGCGTTAGGGCGAAATTGTTACTCGACACCCTTGTGTAACGAGAGTCAAGCCGCGGCTATGAACAAGACCAATGTTCCGGCGCATAAAGAAGCGTAGTTTAGCGTGTCCCTGAAAATCGAAACCATCATGACGCCGGCGCCTCTTGCTTATTCTCTCTTCTTGCAATATCGAAACGCCGCGCTTATACTATGTATCACTATATGTTTATCGATCAATTTATAGAGTTTAATCGATCGATGTGATCCGATGCAGACGAACCGGGAATGGTTCGTCCCTTTCGAAAATTCATAGCGAAAACTTGCAACGAGATTCGTTGCCAGTTTTTAGAAAATAAAATTATCGTTTCGACGATGGCAAAATTTCTGGATAACAGATAACGCACGCGTACGTACTTTTAAATTGCCAGGGGTTGCATCCAGAAAACATCGGAAAGCCGTGCTACCGTTTAGAAACCAATGAGCATCTAATGAAGGTGGAGCTTGCCGAGGAAATCTCCACCTACTCTTAAAATTCTCTATTTCTCTCCTCTCCTGCGTGCGTGTCTCCCTGCGTAAAAGGAAGAACGAGATGCGAAATGAGAGAAGAGGAAGGAGCGACAGAACGGGGGGCACGCAAGAGGGCGGGAGGAGAATGAACGAAGAGGAAAGACAAATGAAGAGGCTGAGGAGGATCTTCAAGTACGTTTTAACTCGGCCAAGTCAGTTGGCATCTCGCCGCATCAACTAATACGATGGCTTCGTTTCACGGTTTCACGAAACGATCTTCCGGCAAAGTCGATCGACTAGTTGTGATTTACGCGTGATTCGGATAAAACCAACGCTCGAACTTGAACGAAACGTTACCGCGATCGAACACGCTTCGCAATTTTATAGTGGGTGATCGTCGCATGTATACGTATATTTTCGTTTACGTACGGGACAACGTTAATCTTTTGGCAACATCGTCGTTGGAAACGAATCTTATCGTCGAGAACGTTCGTTCAAAACGATCTTGTCCGTACAGAGTGCTCGTGACGAAGACTTTCTTGGATACTATCATCTATCCGTACAATGACAGTTACTGCGAATTTTATTCGAAAGGATTGAAATAGAACAATCTTTACAATTCGTCAAATCAGACGCGCTTGTTAGATATTGTATTAGATATAATACACGCTTATAGATTCATCCGAGCCTTTGCGCTCACGAGAGATGTTCCTTGCTATTCAAATGATCGACGATTAATGTCACAAGAATCGTAAAACGTCCAAAAGAGCAATTGATTTATAGACCTACAGCGAAACGCTTTCATCGCCAAGCAACGAGTGACAAAATGTACATTTATTATATACCGTTAGCATAAAGAATCGATTTAAAGTAAGTGCGGATCCTACGAGGAGGAATTTGATGTTCGTATAATACGATAATTGGAGCAGTATACGGTTCGTTTTTATTTTATCTAATTTACATATCCCTAGTTGGCGTTCGATGCAAAAGAAAGAAGAAAGGTACAGGTATACGCGTTTCGACCTGAGTTACTCCTTCTTGCAAGAGCCGCAGAAACTGAAACGAATTATAATTGACCGTAACGACCATGATCGCAGCCGTTGATAATATACTCGATAAAAATTTACTGCGAAAATTTTCACTGTGAAAAGCACCTAACAAATGTTAATGTTAGTGTTAAAATATTGAAAACAGTGTTGGTCGTTATTCTGATATTTTAATTGATTAAGACATTTAAAACGTATATAGGGCAACGATAAAGGAGCGTAATATTTGTTGGAAAAGTATAAAACGTTCTCCAAGCACATTGGAACCACATTGAGCCGATTGGCACGTGGCATGAGCCTTAATTACTCTGCCACGCTTCGACCAAGATTTTCAGGAAAAAACTACGCATTCGTCTTCGACGGTCATAAATAATTGTTACGTCTTGAATGAACAGCCTGATTAATTCCTAAAACATTTGTTTCTAAACTGAAAATTAGGGAGCAGGAAATGTTATCTAACAATGTTTTAAGCAACTCATCGACGACATTATCGCGTATTTACTTCAATATGTTCAAGTAATCAATTTTAAGAATAAGAAATATATTTGTGCGATAATCGAAGCTCATAATTTATCTATTCGATTCGATTCGATTCGTTCGTTCATCGCTATTCGACTAAAGAGGTTTATTTCTTAAACGAAAAGAGAACAATGTTGTGTGCAAATTCGGGACAAGAGGAAAACAACAGCGTGATAGTTTCACAAATGACGAATCCCCATACTCCGCAAGATTTCACGGTCTCGCGCTTACTGTCGACACCAACTAATTCGTTAGGTAAGAATCCAGGGTATTCGCGATCGAGACGTTAGGATTCGTACAAACGCTTATGTAACGGAACGTAGAAAATTAAACGCGATTCGTGATCACGCGTTTCGCTGAGAGGCAGGCCCGCGTGTACACGCATGACGAGTTTTCACGTTTAATCCACGATCCACGATGAGCTTGATTCCATCGAAATCACGCATTTCCAGTCATGCTGTTCGGATTATACCGCTTTGATGAATGCTCAAATACAGTGAAGTCATTCAAGAATAGCCGCGCCTGTGCTGCTTCTCTTCTTTGCTCTTTTTCCTTTTTAGAAGCGTTACTTCCCTATCGCGGACAGCATCTTGAAATATTTCGCTCGAATTTTCACTTTCTTCCAAGTAACTCCGTGCAAATAACAATTTAGGCAATCGGTGTAACAATTTGGCCGGCGTGTTGTAGATGAAGTCATTGCGATAAAATGATTGTGGCAAATGATACGCTTATATTTTACAGAGTGCAACGAAAGTTCCACGACACCTACGTGTAGGCGACCCAGAAGGAGTAGGACAACATTCTCGGCGCAACAATTAGCCGCGTTAGAGAGGGTGTTTGAAAGGACGCATTATCCGGATGCTTTCGTTCGAGAAGAACTTGCAACGCGTGTATCTCTATCGGAAGCCAGAGTGCAGGTAATGGCAACAGTATCTTTGAACTTGAAAGTAAGAAAATAACTGAGTGGAATAAGAAAAGAAAGACGTATTTTCAAGTACGAGGTAGAGGCATTCGATGATGATTTTTGCTTGCTGTGGAAGAGAAAAAGTATCGTGGTAGCATGTAAAGGAGAAAAAGTATCGTATCGCTTGGTGGGCCAAGTTCACACATGTTTCTTGGGATTATGGTGGGCAACGTTAGAAGGAAGGCAGACAGGCAGACGGAGGTATAGGAAAGAGAAGAAGAAAAAGTGAAAAAAAGGAAGGAAAGAGGATGGAGGTCGCCGCGGATAGCTAAGCAGAAAATCAGAGGAGACAGGTTGTCAGGGGCAAGGAGCTATGATTAGCTTGGCAGGATAGTTGCGTCGTTCCAGCGGCATCTGTGCTTGGCATACGACGTATGCTGTACCGTATGCTGTACGATACGTCGCGTATCTAGCACGTGTGTGGTGACTCTTACACGGTTGTGCAGAAAGCACACTTTTCGTTTACACGAGTCGATCCATCCACTACTGGTGCTGCTGTTACGTCCCTCGTCTCCCGCTGATGTCTGTCCATTCGTCTGTCTGCCGTGGACTGTACGGTTGCCAGGAGCCGTCACGCTGTCCCGTCTTCACTTGCCGCATCCCTTCTTATGTCCGTTCGTTTCTTCTTCTCTTTTTTCCCCTTCTGTTCGACAATTACGGCTTACCACAATGATATTTTCGTTTCATAGCCTTTAATTAAAATATTTTCGTAAAAATGTTGCCTCTATCTGTTTCAAGATATGTACCACGACGATCTCAAATAGACGCGATTTTCTTCGATGTCAGCGAAGCAAAATATTTTTACTAGTATAAATACTCTCGCGAAACTGAACATTTGGAAATTTTACTCATAGGTATGGTTTCAAAATAGACGCGCCAAGTTTCGTCGAAACGAAAGGAGTTCTGCTATTAACCGAGGCATTTCCTCGAACAGAGAAGTGGAAACCACTTTACCTTTACGACCTATCAGAATAACGCACACGCAGGAAAACAACTCGGATACTCTACAGACTTCTCAGGTAACGCAGTATCCCTACAGCGAATACTGGAGATCGTCGCAACACTATACCTCTATGCAAGCTTCTACCTGCCATGGATTTATCAATGGAAATTTAGGAAATGTCAATCTTCCTCCGTATCATCAAACAGAAATTCATGGGGGACTCGAAGGATCCACGATGAGCAGTTTAAACGCGTTACGATTCAGAGCACATCCATACGGAACCGCGTATTCTGCCATGCACGCAAGCATGTAGCTTTCTCTCTCCCACTCTCTCTTTGCATAATAATATCTATTTTTAAATTTCAAGTGATGGCGATTTATAAAATACCAAAGATTTTAACGGCATCGTTTAAGTCAATGTAAGAAAAAGAAGATGATATAATATAAAGGACCAACAGATCGAACATGGTTGCATAGAAATTAGGATTTAAGCACGAAATACAGGGTAATGGAAATAACTCGAAACGTTATTTTGTAGAACTGAAATAGCTTAATAAATAATAAAAATCATATATGTATTATCTGCTTAATACAAGACATCTATACAGAAAATGTTATATGTTAGTCTACAAAGTTATTATGTTATGTATGTTAATCATAGAAAAAAGCAAGATGTATAAATACAGTGATCGGTCTCTCTCTGTGGAAGAACGGGTCGTGTACTCGTTGCGGCAAGAAATATGTAAAGTTGTAGTCGTAAAACGAATATGTTCACATATAATGTAAGAACATTGGCACAAAATTAGAATATAAATTTCCTAAGTACATTGGTCACACGTATATTCGTTATAACGTTAATCGAGCTAGAACCACGTAAAAAGATTCCAAAAATTTCTGCTTACATATTAGTTATTACATGCTAGTCATCCGTCCAAAAGATCTTAATTATAGAGATACAGTTTAGTACTATACAGTTACTTGTACATTTTGCACAGCATTACTCCAATCTACTTTTGAAGGAACCAAATAAAATGCAGGTGCTATTTTGCTGCCACATGGACATTGACTACCCGCTATCCAACTAAAAGAGCCTAGTTTTGTATTACATTTTGGACAATTCAATTTCCCCTCGACATTGTGCGTTATGTCGGGCATCCAAGCTAGCGGCTCCACAAACAATATTTTTGTACAAAATTCTGCAGGTTGCTGCTCTCGTTTATGTAGCGGTTCCAACAATTCGCGCGACGTTTTTCTTGTACTTATATGTCTCCAGATTTGTCTTTCGTTTGGCATATGTGGCAAAATATTGCTAGCACTTGCTATGATTCTTCTACACTTTTTACAGCGATACACTGTTGGCTCTGGATGTACCGTAGCAAGAGCTGGATCTGATTTTATCAAATCTGCACAATTTTGTGGTAAAATTTTTGCCTTTCGCATCTTATCACCTGCAATTTGTAATTTATACATTTTGAATTGTACGTTAGTATTATCTACTCCAAAACCCATTTCTTCATAAAGCTTCAACTGCGCTAAAAAACCAGCGTTAGGTCCCACAAAGCGTCTCTTTTCTTTTACAGCTTCAAACGCATCATAGAAACTTTTTTTATATTTTTTCATTAAATATGCAATAACAATTGTAGCTGATCTAGAAATACCAAAATAGCAGTGTACCAAAATTTTTTCATTCTGCTGTAGAGAATGATCTATAAACTCATAAGAATCTTCAAAGTGAGTTAAAAGATCTTCGCGTGGCATATCAGTAATTTGTATGTATTTTACAGTCAAATTTGGTAGAAGTCCTTGGATTTTTCTTGGAAGTGGACATGAATCTACTGTGAGTATATAATTTATTTTAGTTTCCTTTAACCATTCGATATCTGTAGCAGCTGTAAGATTCCCAAGGAACAAACCAGGAATAATTTCATCATAGCTCGATGGGCCAGCATCAAAATCTTCTCTAATTAGATTAGTAGTCTCTTTTTGTGCCATGCTGATCACTCTGGAATAAAGAATAGAGCTACGGCATGCATCTTTAATGGCAATTAATTTATTTTGTTAATTATGATACAATATGTATGATACAGAAGATTAAATTGATATAAAATTTCTGAACCAAAATTCACATAAAAAGTAATAACTTAAATAAAATATAACTTCCCTAGAGGTACCAATAGTTGTCCTTGTGTGAAAAGAACGTGGAATATCCAAAATCTATTTACAACATGCTCTAAGTGAAAATTATATTTTTTATTACCTCGCTTAAACGTATTGTAAATAATTGCAGTATTTCTGATTATGAAACTAGTTCTATAAATGTTATTTGAATGATACGAAAAATAAATCGTAACAGTAACATGTTTTATAAAAAATTTTATTTTCTTTTTACGATGTAAAGTATTATTGGTATCAGACACAATATGTTCGGAAATAATTCGAATCTTAATTCTTCAATAATATTACACATCTTTCATCCATTTTGATATATCTTAAATTTATTTTTTTACTTTTACACAACATAACACAATAAAAAATATATCCTACATTCACAAAGGTTTATGCACTAGTTCCAGTTGTCAACGCATGATTACGATGGCGCTTCGGTAGTATATTCACATGGTTCAGTTCTAAATTGAAACTTCTTTTCACAGTGCACACAAATTTGATTTCATGGTTAAAAAAACACTATACCTAATTAGCAAAATCAAACAATCATGATCTAAACTGTACATAAAAATGCAATTAGTATTTTTAACCTTTGTAATCTATCAAAAATTATAATTTCTTCAATGGAATCTTTATGATGGCTTCTTAATGCTGAATAATTTGAGAGACAATATATGCATATTTTTTTATAAACATTTTACATACGTTCAAAAAATATACCATATTTTAAAGATATACATGTTAATATACATGCGCAATATTTTAGCGTATATACACATCTCAATAAAAATGGAGTATATCAACAAAATTGTACCTTCGGCTTAAAAGTGGGCGCGAATTTTATATTATAATATATAAAATATTTAATTCTAAACAATCACAATTGTATGTTTGCGATAAACAAAATTGTTCAATTGCGATAGAAACATAAAAATAAAAGAACATTTTACAACCAATCGTATTATTAGTATAAACAAATATTGCAGTTTGATTTCATTGACTTATATCATCAAAATTTATTTATTTTGTAATATCCTTAAAATCAGATGGTTATGTCATCGATAATGGTATAAGTATCCGAAATACGAAACAAATATCGCTAAAATTTAACGGTTTCTAAAAGAGAAGAATAAAATTAGAAAATGATGGAAGATAATAACAGGTAATTTTCAGAAAATTAAAAATAAATATAATTTAAGTAATCGATCTTTGTACTTTCAAAAACATCACGGAATGTATTGTCCGACCACGTATGCCGGAAGTGACGCGTACTTCGATCTCCACATCATTCAGAAGAGTTGTGAGAATACCGCTTACACAGTCGTGCAGAGCAGTAAGCCTAGTTGTTCCGTGTTTCTCTGATTTTCTCTGTCTCTCCCTCTTCTTCTCTGTCTTCGTCTAGTCATTTCTATCGGTATCACTTGCGTGCGCGCACGTGTGTATATGTAAGTGTATGGGTACTTTTTTGATTTTTAAATAAAACAAGATGCTGATCTCGCAGGAGGTGATCTCAAAAGCGGAGGAAATCGCAGATCAGGTAAATTTACAGGCCACCGTGCTTGATTTATTTCTCTTTTACGAATAAGTCTGCTATTGCAAAGGAACTCGTAATAGAACACCCATAGAAATCCTGTAGGAGCACAGATGTACTCCTGTCAACGTCATCGTGACACGATTCTTATGTACATTCACATATTTTAATTTACATTTTTTTTATTCTTGATTATTTGTTAATATAAGGCTTTTTTAATATTGCTGAATATTGTAAACTTTCCTACATTGTTGTCTCTACCTTACAAAATTAAAGGTTATGCATCAGGATTTATGAGGATATATGCATGTATCCGTTACGAATTCCATTGCTTTCACCGATTTTAATTAGGTGAACAGTTTAGTTTAAATAAATTGAGATAATAAAGATTAAAAGTTATCTAGAACATTAATTTTTAACCTTACTTTATTTTTGTATTTATATGATACTTTTGTTAATAACATTAAATCTGTAAGAAATATTTATTTATTCTGTATAAATTTATTTAGTTTGCTTTATGCAATATTGACAAATATGTAAAATACTAATGAGAAATAAAAGATTTCAAGACATACATATATCACTATATTTAAGTATGAATTATTTATCCATTTATTATTCTTTTCTAACAATAGGTAATTCGCAATGGAAAGCATATACTGCCAACTCTTGCAAGATTATGTCTTATAGCCACATTTTTGGAAGATGGATTGAGAATGTGGTTTCAATGGTCAGAACAGAAAGAATTTATGAACAATAGTTGGCATTGTGGTACTTTCTTAGCTACAATGTTTGTCTTGATTAATTTAATTGGACAACTTGGTGGTTGTGTCATGGTTATTGGAAGATGGAAAGTCAGCATTGCTTGTGGAATCTTGTTTTTCATAGTAGTTCTTCAGACACTGGCTTACAATATTTTGTGGGACATAACATTTTTATTTAGAAACCTAGCATTGATAGGAGCACTTCTTCTGGTTCTGGCTGAATCAAGAGTAGAAGGAAGGTCATTATTTGCTGGTGTACCAAGTCTTGGAGATAATAAACCTAAAAATCTCTTGCAATTAGCTGGTAGAATTCTGTTAGCGTTTATGTTTACCACGCTAATTCGCTTCGAAATATCATTCCTCCAAATCATGCAAGATATTCTTGGAAGCAGTTTGATGGTATTAGTCACTATTGGATATAAAACCAAACTCAGTGCATTGTTACTTGTATTAATATTATCTGCACTGAACCTTTACCATAATGCATGGTGGACCATTCCAGAGTATAAGGCTCTTAGGGATTTTCTTAAATACGACTTTTTCCAGGTAAAATTCAACCATCGTTACCTTTATCAATGTTATCAATTAAAAGTGTTAAATATATATCTCAATTTTTACAGACATTATCAGTGATTGGTGGCCTTTTAATGATAGTATCTTTAGGTCCTGGAGGCGTATCAATGGATGAGCATAAAAAGGAGTGGTAGATGTCATGGTATCACCTGAATATGCATCATTACATTGTCATGATCATTAAGTAAAAACAGTCTCCCATTCCTATTCCTTTATATGCTCAATCAAGTCTATAACAAGTCCATTGTTTATTGGATGAAGAGCGATTCGTTTTGTATTATTCAATTTGGGTAAAGGAATTGTTAAAGTAGAGTTTAAAGTTGATATTTTAAAATACAAATACATGAAATTACAAAAGAAAAAAAAAGTGAAAAACTACAGAATACTACTGTTCAGAAACAAACAAAATGAAGACAACACCAAGACTAATTTATATAATCAATAATGGCATTGTACATATGACACTACATTTATCAAGGAAACAAAATATATTTTTTCTGTGTGTTTTTAATTTTCTCTTCGTTTTTGATCTTGAATCCTAATCGGATTTATGTGCATGAGTTTAAATATCAATGAATTCTTCCTGTAGAAATATATGTACATTTAACTTATTTTATTATATTTATAGGAGGCATAACAATAGAAATATTAGATTTTCGAGATTTTTATACAATTAAATTATTGTAAATAAATATTTCATATCAGATTTTAGTTACTATTTATTTATATAATTTATATTCATTAATTGATGATTACTAATTACTATGTTTTGATCCATTTAATACGTAGTATGTTACAATAATTAATCACAAAATAATCAGTAAGTGAAGTCACATAATTAAATTCGCTTCATAAATAAATAAACAGAACTATGTAAGTAAATAGAAAATAAATAGAATTATGTAATATTATGTTTCCTACATTAGTGTCACTGAAAGATATTAAATAGTATTGTTAAAGAGAAATAATAGACTTCGGAATAGTAAGTATAGATACAGGACAAGATGAAACGGCTGTCGGTTGTTAAGGAAACTATTTTAATTGTAAAATCATTTACGTTTAACCATTGACTAAAATATAATATAGATCTGACATTATATGGGACTTGTTCCACGTTCTAAAATACCGACCTCGAAAAAGATTACAATACTGTTTATGCCCTCTACGATATGCCACGGCGAATATAGGAGTTACGTTACCGACGAGTAACTGAATCGATTCTGGTACGACTACGGTATATCGTGTCATATGTTCTATAATATCGACCATTCAGAGGTTTCATTACGCCCTCTAGAATATAGGAATGATGATCAGGGACAAAAATCAAACGATCTCGTCGAGTGTAGCAATTATTCCGTTTAAACAAGATTAAAGAAACTTCCAATCATCGAATTCATTTATTTGAACGTGAACTGCTATTATATGAACGAGAAATCGTAAGTAGTAAAGAGAATTCTCTAGGCAAGTTCTTATTATATGCATTTCAATTATATGAATTATTTGTCCCGCGACAGGTTCAAATAAACGGAATTCCACATAAAGTGACGCATATTCAACCCAAACATGAAAGTTGATGCAATTAGAAGTAAATACAAAATACTGCGGTCATCGATGAAGGACAGAATAGACGTGATAATGAAATATTTCTGCATGTCCAGCGATCTAAAGGTTTGTGTATATGATTATGAAATCGTAAATTATCAGCGTAGAAGAAATAAAGATTTATATGTATGTATATTACGCGTCTAAAATGTACGTCTATATGGATTAAAGTTAACATTTCAATGTTAACTTTTCGTTCTTTTATGAAGGAAAGGGCAATCAGTGTAAAAGAGGAAATTAAGATTTTGATAAGTCTTTTTTGTTTTATTATTCCGTAATATAAGATACATTGTCCGACAAACGGTTATACAGACGTACAATATCCAGCAATTCGTTTTTTTCATGTATTTTACAGTGACGACGAATGCACTTCCATAGTGTCCAATTTCTTAACTATTTACAAAGTATTAATTGATTCTTATATTTGTTACATGACACCAATTCAAACGATAGGTTCATGGTACTCCTCGGTTCTCCTGTTGTTTGTCACGTTCTATTTCTCTTTTTTTCGCATACGCTCTTTCCTCTCACATCTTTTTACATGTATACTTTTCAAAAAATCGAAGAAACATCGTTACAAACAGTCTCATCGGAAAGCTGAAAAATAAAAGTGATATAGGAGTAAAGAACGAATACGTTTCTCATTTGTTAATAAACAAAATAGATTATTACGAATGCATAAACTTGAGAAGAACAATAGTACAGAGAAAACGTAGCTGCTCTTTTACTTTGACCGTCGTTAATTTGAGATGTAAAATTTGCTAATCAAACAAAGTTGTCGCAAATTCGTTATTCGAGAATGCGCACATACACATACACGCGTATCATACGTACACACATCACCAATTCTGCCACGGCGAGGCAGAAAATAAACAAAATTTTTTCATTTAATCTTCGCCAATAAAAATTATGACACGCAAGTTTCACTATACAAAGATTTACATTCCAGGTGGGAACAGATAATACAAAACTGCTACGAAGTGCACGTAACTATTTCTTCGGATCATGATTATCGTGTACGAGAAATCTTCAATGATATTTCCTATCGTGTTTGTCGTTCTCTTAATTTCTCGGGTGTAGCGTATTGCGATTCACGCTTGGAAACGTGCAACTCTTATTTGGACAAAGTCGATCGAGAGTGAAAATAGAAATTCTAATGTTTCAATAGTACTCTTCTAACATTAAACGTTAACTGTCGGTATTAATATCGTACAACGTTTAATATTATATACAAGGTAATATAGAAAAGTTCAGCCACGTCGCTCGATTCTTAGGGGTCTCTATTAGCGACATGTTCGTTAATTCCAATTACCATTTTTGATGACATTTTCATATTAATTAAATGATATTTTCGAAGATCGAGTTTCGCTCGTAGAAACGTCTAGCTGCGTTCGAATTACAATTACGTTGAAATTTTGTATAGGATTCGCTAGTACGGAAGGACGGCAGAAGCAAATCCCGCCGATTCGACGAACGCGAACATTGAATCAGCCATTTCCATTCTTTTTCTACTTTTCAATGTTCTTCCTATCGCTAATGGTTTAGTTAATTTCTCGTTTGAGCAATCGACGAACGTGTACTTTGGTATTACGTGTTCCTTTTGAAAATTCTAGTTCGCAGAAAATACGCAAATTAGTTATAATCCTATACGACACGTTATCGTTATCGAAGAAACGAAATTAATATTTTTCGTCCTTTATTATTTTGATTTCACTGGTTTTCACAGAAACTTTCGTTCATTTGTATAGAGATACAAAGCAATTTGCAAGTACCATTCTAGGAGATTCAAGAGCCCTTTTGTATAAACTCGTTTGTTATTAATTGAGAATATGTTGCGGTGTAATTGACTTTATACTCATTGACAGTATTATCGTTAAATATGACCATCAATGGAATTCAATGGTACAGATGAATGTTTTCGAAAACTTTGAATTCGAATGTTTAATAAATTATCAATGCTGATTATTATAACGTTTTAAGTGCACGTAACAAAACTATGAAATACGTGAAATTGATTGACAAAGCACCAAATCTCTGCCATTTCTTTCTTTCTTTTCTCTCGGAGAAACTGCGGTTTATTAATCAGAAATCCGTTGAACATGTTCTTTTTTTTTTTTTCTCGCAAACTGTCGTACTAAAGTTTCGTGGTGGTCGACGAGTACTTTGAGTCGAGTCATATTTCCCTGAGGAATGAGGAGAGAAACCAGAACGCAAGGGCGTGAAATCAGGAGACACATAAGAGGAAAATCTTATAAAATAAGAAAAGTCGAATTGGAGATTTCTCTAATGGGAATTCACATTGAAGCTGAAGATAGCGTCACACGAAGCAAATTGCTTCTCTTTGTAAGCTATTACCTTGTAAACTTCATAATTGAATTTTTATGTTAGTTCTCAGAGATAAGGTAAAGAGATGAAGAAACAAAATAAGATCTCTTTCTTTTTAACGTTTCGATGAGCAGAAAGAAACAACGGCAATAAAACTTAAGAAAGGAATTTCTTAATGAAATTGCCATCTTCATGGAATACTTGTTGTATAATTTCAATACGAAGTACGAGACTGTATATGTTTATCTTTGATTCATAGAACTGAAACGCGCCGCCTTACGTTCTGGTATCAAATTTTATATAATTTACAAATGGGTACAACTGGTCTGTAAATTCTTCCTTGGTATATCTTCTTAACCTTCGCTTCGAGTACTACGCGCATTTTATTTCTTCTCTATCAAACCAACTGTAATTGTGTACGATTTCACCGATGGCAGCATTTATCGTTCGAGAAATTGTTATTCCATCAAAACATTCTACGATAATATAACAAAAGGAAAAGAACTCGTTGATGTGATTTTTAATTCCATCTAACTTTCTCCAGAACTACTTTTTTTTTTTGTTATATTTAGTATTACATGAAATTATCGGTAAGTTCAATAATACGTATATCCAAAGGTCATACGAATCGAAGAAAAGTTACAAGTGGCTTGCCGCAACAAATTGTCCAAGCGTCAGCTTGGAGAAACGCGTGTGGCCCTTCAAAATGAATGGAACGAGTGCGAGGAAGTTTGCTCGGTCAGCCAGGTTGGATCGATGGCTGGATGGTCCGGTGCAAACACCAAAGCAAACTTTGTCTTGGCTACCGTCCACGATTCTCTATCGAATCACCAACAAAGTGATAACGATAACTCTAGCAACTGCTCAAGATAATATCGATTGTCATTAGACAACGTTACGAAACTCGCTTGTCTATTTGTTGCGCAACCAGAACGTACGATTCGGAATTCGTAGTTTCAACGTTATTGTTCGTCGATCGTTCCAGTTTCCCCTCTCTTTTTTCAGCGTAAAAACTTTTAACTTTTAACGTTCTTACATCTTATGATATGTTACAAGAAACAGAAAAACACTCGTTTAGGTTGCTACTGCACGCGGTTCATTCGTCGCTGGTACAGAACAGACTATGCGTTAGTTTGGTTGCGGTTCGATCTTTTGCAGGCCAGATTATTCAGTTCTTTCGTCGAGTAGCATTTCGTTATATACAAGTTTTTATAACGTAGCTATGTTGTGTTTTGTTTAATATTCAAATAAAATATCTGAATAAAACATACGAGATACAGAAGCTTGAACGTGCATACGACACATGCATATGTGAATAGTTATTTGTTATGAATAATTCATAATCTTGGAAACAATTCTAGCGATCGATCATCCCGATAGCTTCCATTTTTTCATATTAACGAAACGAGTTTAATTAACAAATGTAAATTATGCTTATCTGATGTGGCGCAACTATGACGTGCAATAGTACAAAGAACTGTTTTCTTACGCAGAAGAGAGCAACCTGTAAGTGAGTTATACGTTTTTAAAGTCTGCTCGATACTTTGACGAGAGTAATATTTTACAGCTAATTTACAGCTATACATTACGCACTCCATAATCTCATACTCTATCACGAATATACCGATATTAAACAGTGTGAATAGTTTTATATGCGATACTCTTAAAAATTAGTGCCTAATCGCAACAGTATTTTAGTTATTGTTCTTGAGCACAGAATTCAAATATGATTTTCGTTCGATTGATTTCTGCGTCTAGTCAATGGCCGCACGATGGTACATTAAAAACAATTGGCGTTTATCTTTCAAAGTATTACCTGGTTTTGTAAAATCATCGCATAAATAATTGTTCGAAATATTAAAAGATATAGAATAGTTCGAGTAAAAGTCGGCAATAAAATAGATATGTACAAAAGTTAAACTTACATTGAAACATCGTCCGGTTCTTTTAGAAAAATGTGTTTGTCATAAAATATACTTACAGATATATGTGTGTATATATATATATAACGATTTACTTATTTTCATATCAATTTTCCTGGGTAATACTTACTTATTTTGGCAGTGTCGTTATGAAAGAATTGTTAGCGTATGAATAATTGATCAATGATGGTGCAATACATGTATAAAAGAGTGACGTACGAATGAACGTTTCATTATGCACTACACGACTAGACGCATCAATCCACTCAGTTACATTATGGAGAAGAATGTGTTTATTTTATGAGCGTTTAAATGCAGAAATATAAAAACTGTTACGAATTTCTATCTAAATAGGTGTGTAGAAATATTAAGTCGATCTCATAATAAGTTAGAATGTCATTTCCAAGTCATAAATAAATCACTGAAATGATCAAGACTGCTGAATAAGAGTCGCGAGAAACTGTATTTCTGATCCCATGTTGCCTTCTTATTAGACCAAAGAACCAAAATATATTTACAATTATGTACCTGTTGGTGTTGCATGTATATGTACAATCTTATATTATTCGATATATGTATTTGCAAAATAATCCTCTCTTTTCCGTTTATTCTTATATTCGATAGCTGTTTAGACGAAAACACGGATTTCACATTCTACTAATATGGGATGAATGTTCATTAAGAGTAAACCAGAATTAACGTAGGAACGTCTGCAGGAAGTTTAGGAATTTCCTAGAACATTTAGGAAACACTTCGTATATCCCGAGGATATCTTACTTAGAACTCGCATAATGTAATTGCTGGTCTTATTAAACTTGATATATACAAGCATATGTATTATATATCTCGTCGAATTGGACCAATCTCATTTACGTCACCATTGTTTCGCTTGCTTTGTTTATCGAATCGAGTAAAATGTATTTCATCAATATTTAACATATTTTCACGGAAAGAAAGTTTGCTAATTCGTTAAACTTCTCTCGCAAATACATATTTATTTGCGACATTGGTTTTGATCCAATACCAATTTTTATAATTGACGGCGTTTGAAATTACACGTATTATACGTATGTATTCTAGAGAGAGAAAAAGTGCGAAATAAACCACTAATCAGGAAAATAACGTTAATTCGTTCGTTTGTCTTAAAACGAGAATCTCTTTCGTCTCGTTAATATTGGAAACGACATTCCAACCGTTTTCGAACATCGTCGCGTACTTTCTTTGAAATTGCCGCATCCATCGTGTGCGACGAAGATTTAAGACACCTCATTTATGTCGTACTTCGTACGCATAAATATTCGTTTGCACCGAATAACATTAAATCCCGGCAACTCTACGCGAAGACAGTCCATCGATCGCTAACGATATATCTATTTCTTCGAACGAATACCTGGAAACGTTTTTCAACCGAAGGATCTTCCTACGTGCGAACCATCAGTTCCTGTTACGAAAATGTGAATTTATGAAAAGAAAGAGAAAAAATATATGGAGGATAACGAGTTACTATTTTCGAAATAAATCAACCTCGAAACCGGTATCGACGGTCGTATCGATGAAAGCGTTTCATCCAATTTCCCCGTCAATCGTCGAAGCGCACACTATGTCACTGTGATTGAATGATTACCTCTCTATTTATAATATATACGATGTATTAAGGGTACCTATCAATCTCGAACAGCGTCGTGTTCCACGAGAGCGTTCTCGAGAACGAACCTATCTAAACAGGTCGTCCTTTGCTTCGTTATTTCTATGCAACATACTTGTCCGACTACGAGAAGACAAAGTTTTACATTTCGGTGTTTTCTTCAACCTCTTCGTCGACCTTCGGCAACATGTAGACACCAGGAATCGGCGGAACGTGATCTTCGAGTTTCAAAATTGGCTTGCAGTCTCTAGTGACGTCTACCTGATTGAAAGAATCCTTTAAGATATTAATTTCGTTCTCATGGGTGAACAAGTTGGTTGGCGGTTCTGTTCCACATATATCGTTGTCATCGGTGCCGTTCCTGTGGCACAAGTTGCCAGACGGAAATTGTCACGAGGTTAACGTGAGAGGATCGCTCGATAGTTCGTCCACACTCGGGCTGGCTTTCACTGGTTCTTGTTTCTCCGACTGATGGCTAAGCCTGTGAACGATTTCATCGTGCAGGATGTTGAAGCACATCGCAGTCAGCGCCATTCCAGACATTATGTAGAAAGAACAGAACCAAATGGTTACGTTCCTCGACTCGTAAAGGCTTTGGCGGGGATAGGAACCGGGAACCATATCACCGAACCCGATCGTGCTCAGGCTCATGAAGCAGAAGTAACTCGCATCTACAGTTAAACACGAAACACCAACTTTAGTTATATAATACCGTGCTACGTGTATCGATATTAGATCGTGCGCTTGTAGGACATAATTCAATTAGGCGAACAATTTTTACAACATAATTTTCAATTAAATACACGATCGTACCTAACTAAATTGGCTCGTTTCGATGATTATTTTCGGTACGAAAAACTTTTCATCGAATTAAAAGTAACCGTGTAATTCATATATATACATATATAGATATAAATTACACGTTACTGGTATAAAATTATACATTACTGGTATATATATAGATGATGCGACTTTAAAAGTGGGGTTAAAGCATAAATCTTTTAAGAGAAATCTCTTTTCCACGTACCCACAAAGGACCAGCCGTCTAACTTGTGCAGAGTAAAAGCTCCTGCCACGATGTAGCAGAGCATTGCACCCAGACAAATGCTGATTGGTGCGAGTATAGTAACGTTGGGTCTGTCACCAGAGCCAAGACTCGACACTTCGTCCTTCGGGCTGGTCTTAATTTCCACTGTGCTCGTAAACGTTGACGCGTTCGCACGAACGTAAAAGGGTTCCTGCAACTGCAATTGCTGCTGCTGCTGCGCCAGTTCCTCCTGCTGCCGTTTCTTTCTCATTCGCCTTTCTTTCTCCTGCATTCACGCCAATTTCAAAGCAATTTTTAAGATTGACAAAAGGCAGACACTTTTCTATTTACTTCGGCAATATCTCTGTGAAACGTTGACCCTGTATCGTTTTACGAAAATCTACCGCGATACTTTTCTCGCCTTTTTCCCGCGAGATATAAAAGAATTCGATTCGAGAAACGATTACGATTTACGCACTCACCTCCATTCTTCGTTCATCGTAGCAACAATAGCCACAATTCGAACAAAGGCAGCAACAAAGAGCACGAGTGAAAACACCTCTGGCGCATCTGGATAAAAGGCCTCCGGCACTTGATAAGTAAACCAAGGTCAAAGGAATACCCAGACTAGCGTAGCCCGTGGTCGCGATTTTACCCCACGTGGATTTTGGAGCTATGCTGCCGCAACCTGCAACAACATCGTTAGCCGTTTCAATGGAAATTCTCGTTCGTTTTAATCTTTGATTAAAAAGAATCGAATCGATTAATCCTTTCTATTAATATAGAAAAAGTAACAAACAGAATGAAATCTATGGGTTAAGAAGAGAGAAACATATAACGTACAAATGGATCTCGGCAATTTCCACCGTTACACCATTTTCACGTCCTTTGGTCTACTTAAAAACGATACTCGCTCTTTTCAGGATAGAACCTCATGAAAGTTCAATAATTTGATATCGCCAGCCGTTTCTACCGACAATTAATCGTAATATGAGGGAACAGAGGTCACGAAATGGGTGTTCAAATTTACATAGAGAGCGAATGTCGGTTAATATCTCGTAAGCTGGTCGAAAAAAATATAGTGGTCGGTGAAAATGAAGAGCCGGAGAGAAAAAGGCTAGACATTTTCCGATAGGTGAGAAACGAAGTTGGAAAAAGCGGAGGCGCGAATCGATCGGGCTGACGCCGCTTAAGATAATGGATCGCCTATTGGAATTGCTGTGGACCGTGCATGATAGCGGCTTCGAGTGCATCGTCGATGGAACTGTAGTCGTAGAAACGTCGCGAAACTACGCGAAAGCCTATTCGTCACTGTCGTTTCGCCTTATCATTCACGATGGTGTGACCCTTTTCGTACCTGTTATCTGTTACCATTTGTTAGAGACCACGCCAGATTGTCAGCTCCAGTTTTATTGGTCTAGTGGCAATAGTATGGACTCGGGGCATTCGGTTGGTAGAACGAATCTGTCCATCGTTCATATCGGATATGTTTCTTAGACTCGAGATCTCGATCGGACGTTGTAACTTATCGTTTGGCTAATCATAGTGTTGTCGTTGATTTAGGTATTTACTTTGGAACGATCGAAATATCAAACGTAAAATCCCAGATTATCACAGAATATTTAGAGATAAAACGAAGAACGTGCGAAATATACGAGACGTATTTTTAACAGTTTGCACATTTCATTTTCGTAGTCATAAAAATTCAATTCTCATGTAAAAGGTACTAATATATAAAGGTACCAATACGAAAGTACAAGTTGTATGAAACTTGATGTACTTGCATCTAATTAATTAACACAAACATTTTTTCTAGCCACTGTATGTGACGTGATAAATAGAGATCTTCGAGTAATCGGAACACGAATTAAAAAAATAAGAAAAACAATGCGAAGGTTTAATATCCAATATGTTTATATCTGGCCGACGAATTCTATCGTCAGTTCTTCTCTGTTTCGAAGTTTCTTTGCAGTAGCGGAGAGAGTTACGTGGTCGCTATTCAAATCGCGAAAATGCAGGGAAAGGAGGGCCATCTTTTATTAAAATATTCGATATTGCGTCTGTGCGGGAAACGGTAACGCAGTGGGATCGTTCGGAAAAGATATTGAAAACAATCTGTGACGTTCGATAGTACGAAGACAATGGAAATTTTAGGCATCTTGAGAAATTTCTTTATGCGAATCGACGTACGATGTTTGTCGTGGGAATTCCGATACAATTTTTACGTTATTTTTACGCGTCGAAACGCTTTAATTATTCTTCCTTGTCGCGTATGTTAATGCCGTAATTATTGTTAGATTGAAAGGGTTCGCGTGTTAATCAGAGGTGTTGAAGAAACTTAATGTTCGTCGAGCGACGCATATTCATATCCGATTTTCTTAATGCGAGCTGAATACATATGAGATGCTATGCATATTTATGCAGATTTTCTGATTAAAGTCACGCAACAGACTTCGCAAGTGTGTTAGTAGAAAAACTTGGCGGAAGTTTTGAAAGTTATTGATTCGCCGGCAGATAAATGCATATCTCAAACAAATACCCTTTTTTTTTAAATAATGGCACCCTATTGGAACTAATAAATAAATAAATAAATATATATATAAATTAAAATTAATTTAAGAATATTTGACATACAAAAATAAATGAACATGGTTGGTAATAAAATACCAAGTCCACGTTGTACGATACTAAGTTCGGTTATGGTAAAAGAAGTTAAATGTTAATGCGATAGGTTCGTTTCTGTTTGTTACGATACGAAGTGAGACTCGAGAATCTCGCGTGAAAATGTTCAAGTTCGACAAGCTGTTTGGTCCGTTTAAATCCAAGTCCAAGTTCAAGAAACTTGTCTACAGTGACTTCGTTATGTCTGACAATTAGTTAGACTCCCACCTATTTTCAAGTAACAAATTCCATCTTATAAATCTGTGTCATCGTCATCGATCCTTTTTAACAGAGGGAATGAAACAAAGTTTTAAGATTTTTTTGTGTAGAACTTGTGCATCGCATAAATCAGCTTCGGCAAGCATCTTGATCCTTTATAAATGCGAAGATGTTAGAAGCAAATACTTCGATTGGATACCACTATGCTGCAGGATCTCGTAAAGCACAGAAAGTTCAAGACACTCTACTTAGCTAACAATAAGTCGAACGTCTGCTTTCAGTTTTAAGTACAAATGCCGTAATTATCGGGAAACTGTTAGTTTCTCGAACTTTCAGCAACTTTGCTTCAATCTTCGATTATCGAAAATGAATCGCGCGTTTACAAATGAAAATATCAAGTGATTTTTTACCATCATGCCAGTTTTATACTAACGGACAAATATAAACTGGGAAAACGAGTCATATAATTTTTTAACGAACAACCTTAAAATTATATCATTAACGAGAGATAATTAACGTGTAGCCGTGTACAAGATATATCTCTAAATACAATGCGCGGACTGTGAACGACGATACGCAAGAGTTGTGAATTAATACGCAAGTTTTATTCCATATTTGCAAATTAACGATCAACGATATTTAGCTGACAGTAACAACGTACGACGAGAGATCAATTAAACGTTCTTATGCCAAGTTGCGTGCAACGTATCGATAATCAAACTACGGAAACGTTGTGGAAAACAGGATGACACGATGTTGCGAAGTAAAGTTCGCAACAACTACTGCTCCTGACGTTGTGCTGCATCTCTGTAATGCGCGCTAAATAGATCTGCAAGTTTCGCCACCTTTCGTAAATGTTACGCCAACCGAAAGTTTTCATCCGTTAATGACTCCTTCGAAGAACTCGAAAGCATCGTCGTAAATCGTGATACGATAGTAATGATGGCTGCCTGAATGTTTCGTTTCGACACGAGTTCAAGAGAGCATGAACGTTTTAATTGAACTTCAAGTGGAACGTTTCGAAATGCAACGTCGAGTGAAATAGCTGCTATTTAGTCGCTAGATGTGTCCTCGTTTTAACATGTGCGAATACTTCAGCATTTATGCCATATTAATTTACGGCTGTAATCAAAATATTATTAATGTATTTTAAAAGAGCTGCAGAAGCATTTGGCCTTCGTTACACACGTGTATTTATTATACGTTCGATTTAATCATTTGCAACGTGTATCTCTTAATAACTTAATGCGAAAGCAGGGCAAAATAAATGTCACACATAAATGGACAAGCGAAATTTTTATTCTAACACTGTTTCCACAAGTTCTTGCTCGTTCTGTCTTTCTTACAGTTTCTTTCTACAGGATGGTTGATTTCGTACTTATCATTTTACGGTTGTGTACATTAGCGAATTTAGAACGGATTCTCGTAATTGCTCGTAATAGGATCTATTAGCTTAATTGACCGCTAACGCTATAATTGCGAATTACGTTATTAATACGATCGATCCTTATTTCCATTGAAATTACGATACGCTGTGTTTTAATACGCTAGTCTATATGGTATTACCACGCTAGCTTCCCGATTATTTAAGTTTCGATAAAAAAGTTTCTTACTATTTGTTCATAATTACTACTAAGATCGGCATTAGAATTTTAATCTACAAATCGTTTCGTTCTACAAAAAGTCGAACCATATCTATTCTTAGAAATAACAGAAACAACGAAACGTTTTACTTTGTGCGATGAATCTCCGGTATTTCTACTGAAATCGTATTAAAATCGCATCAGCGTTGTCGCGCAAAGATCGTCTGTTTGTGCTACTGGGAAAAATACCCTGAATTACCAGGTGACGAGACAGGGTACAAGATGCATGAGTGAACGCCATCATCGGCTAAATAAATATGGCATAAATTGTCTGTAAAAAAAAGTATCTTCGAGGTCTTTAAACTTTAATCTTCGACGCAGTTTGCTGTAGAGTTCGTAGGGTAATATCTCGTGTTATTAATTGCCACCTTCGGTTCGCTAATAAATTAACGTCGGTTTCTCTGTTTTTCTTATTTCAAAAGTATCATCCGTGAATAGGTGGGATTACGTGAAATTCTCTCGTCACGGGATTCTCGTTATCTAACAACGTCGACTGTTTATCTGGTTAGAAACGCAAGTCTATGGACGATTGTTCCTTTACTTTCGAAAGGCTGTTATTCTTCCATAGCTGTCAAAGTATTTTTCTCGCCAGAATCTCGGCAAACGAGGAAACAACTTTTCATTCGTCGCTTTTCAAAGACAGCATATTACATCCAGCAACGTATAAAAGGGAAAAGTGGAATATAGAGAGGGAGGATAAACCTGGACGATGTAACGAGATGACGGTATCACGATAAAAAAGGTAACAGACACGAAGCACGCGAAGCGGAACGGAACGAGAAACGGAAGAGAGACTCCGGGGATTATTTATTTTGCACGATGACCGCAATCCGCGGCTGCATTTTCCGCGAGACGACCGACCAAACTGTCTGGAAAACGAACAGAAATTACATCGGTAAAAAATAATAAATATTGGCTACACGCCATTGATTAGGCTTCTGACTAATTTACGTCTGTACGATCAGCAGCGAAAGCATGATAATTCGCAATCTTTCGATACTATCGACGTATCGTCTTTGACTCGTATACGCGACGTGCTTTGGCAAGAAGGTGTCGAGTTCTGGACAAATTTTCACCCTTTCAGGTTTTTTGGCCTTTTTTATCTTGGTCTTTATCTTTTGGCCTTTTTTTGGTCTTTTTTTTGTAATTTATGGAATGCTCTGTGCAAGGAAACCTTCATCTCCCAGCATAACTATTGACCTCGCAATACGCAGTCAAAACGATGTAATATCAGAGAATAGACAATCATTTGTTGCATTGATAAAAATTGATCTTCAAATTGGTTTCTAAATGTAGTATCGTCAATGGAATATACTGTTATTATATCCTGATATTTGTGATTTATTTATAACGAATGGATTGTACAAATATAGACAGAAAAACGATGGTAGATTAACATGAACTAATCGCAATAACACGCTACAATCTAGACAACTCTCGACACAACGGATCCAACGTTCTCCTTCACGCGGACCACACTCTCTCGACAACGCTAGCAACGCTATATTCTACAACGCAACTCGTACCCCCTGACCTCTCGACTTATTCTCTCCGACTTCCAAACTAAAAACTGCTCTCGCATGTCTTTTGTTTTCCCGTAGACCCACCACACACGTGTCCCGCGACCGCTCGTAGCCAAGGCCACGTAGGCCTTTTCTACGAAACTATACACTGCACGTGGCTCGCCCGCCAACTCCTAGGCCTTATGTCCGCGATACTACGTAAATAAAATTGCAAATGCGCGATTGTAATTGACAACAGTCTTCGCTGTTAACGGGGATGAAGAATAATCGTCGAAGAAGAAGTTGAAAGCTAAGGTTGCTACAAAGCAAAGCAGCGATCTAATGCGTCAATTAGAAGAGAAAATCTTCCAAATCAGCCCTTTTTTTTTTTTGCAGCAAGTTTCATAACAGGAGCAAAGGAGAATAAATTAGGATTAGAGTAAGCTATGTGTGGAACCGTGTTACCGCGGAAAGTGGAAATGCCGTTCGGAGAATGGATAGCCGTCATTTCGTGTTTTACGCAGAAGAGATTACGCTAGGGAGGAAAAGTTTCGCATGGAGAATAATGCTTTAATTGATGGAGTCTAATTCTAGGCGGCACGGACTGTTACAGGGTTTAAATGAGTTGAATAGGTCTGTGGGGAAAGTAGATTGCGTGCGAGGAACGTAAGAGTTCGTTATTAAACGCATCTTCCGCGGAACAATCAATCCTGGCATTATGATCGATTTGTAGTAACGTTAGGTGAATTTTATCGAAATGAGCAAATTAACGAGGAATTATTAACTGGAAACAACACTTGCTATCTTATTATGAAATCATCGTATCATAAATCGTAGCTACCTACTTTTTAAAAAACATGGCAATAATACATTTTGCTATATATTGTACCAATACTAATACATATATTTGCAATTTATTCATCACTGACTGTATCAATATCGGCAATCCTCCTATCACATTAAAAGGTACTTCTTTTACCTGACTTATAATTAGAAGGTCAAGAAATCTGCAGCCGAAGAGTTTGCTAAATAACAAAATTATTTTATAGGGTTTGGCAATTACAAGTTTCAGTTTCGTTATCGCATATAGATTTTCAAAAATCCTTTCAAGTTAAACCGCCTTACAAATAATTTTCTATTACGCGCAGATATGACGATCACAAGCGACCAAATCTTTGAGATTTAACTCGTTCGTAATACAGCAACCCAACCATACCTTCTCAAGAAATAAGCAAGCGCAGTGTATTTTACTGTTATTAATCACTTCACACGAGCCTTTCGTTTTATCCCTTGAATACGTACGATTAAATACTACCTTCACTGGAGTGCGTAAATAATCTATGAAGAAGAAGAAAACGAGCGACTTTGCAGTGACCATGAAACTGGCATTTGATATCGATGGTTGAGCTTTTCTTCCGGATGATGGTAGCCCGTGGTCCTGGCTCGTCGACGAAACAATACCAGGCCGAAAAACTCATTTCCGAGAATACACGCGGAATATCAGCGCGCTGTTTCTCGCAATCAGAATCCACTCGTACGCGATGATTCATGTTGGTGGTCGAGGCGAGGTGAGGCGAGGTAACGCGTGCGCGCAAGAAAGAGCCAACGAATTTCGTTGACGCAGTCGACTTATTTACGTGCCGGTTTTCAGCTGTTTAATTTACCGCTCGAAATAATTTGCATAGAGCAGGACGTGCCGCTTTCGTCGTGCAATAACATCTCGAGGATGAGCCGTGTGCCGTGTTAGGCGAACGCATCGCGCGTTGTGCGCAACCGACTAGCATCCTGAGAGAGAAGCTAGCAACCCCCTTTCGTTTATCCCTTGTCCCCGATCGCCCCTTGTCCCGGTTGTCGACGCCATTCCGTGGTACAGGTTCGTCGGGATCCCCGACGTATCCCCCGAGGTCGTAACGCTAAGTCTCTCTACGCGAGGACCCGAAATTAATAACGCGGCCTGGCGCAAATACGGCGCACATAATTAAAGCGATATTACGATCTGGGACAGCGGCTGCTGTATCGTCTAGCAGCCGGCTGGCGAGCATGTTATTTAGCTGTGAGCCGCTGCTGCGCGATTCAAGATGTGTGCGCTTCGATTCCGAGCCAACTTTGGTCGAGCTGTTTGCGGACAGGTGATTTATATTGATTTCCTGATCCGACCAACCAGGCCGAGGGGATGAGAGAATGTACGGCTCGTATCTCTCTGCGAGAGTTTCTTGACCATCTATCGGTTGTCGGCTTGCTAGTAACGGCGGTATTAGGTCGTATCTTGTAAAATCGCTCTTCGCGCTGAAGCAGCCGCCTTTTATACTACGAAGGAATTTTTTAATTCTCCTCACTATCTTCCTAAGGATTTCTAGAATATTTCGATTAACGCGCCGACTGCCACGGCGGTCATCAGCTGTCATCGGTGGACCGCGTTACTAAATCTGTTAGAACGATTAAAGCAAGGTAAGTTTCGTGGATTAACAAATTTTCACAATCGAGGTTTACGTAAGATCGTCGAAGAAAAGTGAGCCAATGCAATATTTTGCAGAAACGATTAGGTCGTCCGAAAAGTTTCTTCCGTTTTATAAGGAAACAACGGATGCACAATATTCCCCGTTTTATATTATTTTATCGAATTACGTATGATCCATTTTGTTTTATCAAGATAAAGATTACAACGTTTGACAGATTAAGTTTCACGTTTGTACGAAGATGCGTCGTTGTAAAAGACGTGTCTGCAAAAGACACTTTCCGGACAGCCTAATATCTCGGTAAAATTCGTGTGCCTAAAAACGCGTTTATTTAAATTTTGTAGAAATTGTTCGGAGGACAGGGAAAATTCTCAAGTTAAAAGATACACAGAAGGGGAGAATAAAGAAATTGCTTGATATTACAAAATACGGTTATCTCGTTGCGAACGTACAGCTGGGGTAAAACCTTCTCAGGTTAAGGGGAAAGCAAGTCAAAGAGTGATTCTGTGACGAGGATTAAATGTCTTATGAAGGACTTTTAGACCAAGCTTGAATTAATTATAACCTTTTACAATTTGCTCAGGATGTCCGTTATAAATTTTACTTGCACACATGTAATATTCAACGACTTGGAGCAGTTCTAAAATTTGGTCCCCAGGGAAACCTGTTTATAGTCTTAGGTTAAATTAATAAAATTTATTCTTTAATGTTGCTATGTACTTTATGTAAGTACATATACACCTCGCTTTACTTTATACACCGCAATCAGGATTTCACTTTTACTTCCTGAAAATATCCCCCATCATTTTTGTCCGTTATAAGAAAATTGAAAGAAGCTACATGCTCGACTAATAACTTTTGCTGGATTAATGTTAACGAGCACTAACCGTTCAGAAACGGAAGATCAAACGGATTAAAACTTTCTCCTTTGAGAGTTGAGTTCATTTTCGACAGAGACTTGGCTTTACCATTCAGGGCAATCAAGAAGCAAAGTACGTTACGCTCTCGGACGTTAGAAGGAACGTAGAGTGAAATGCAAAGGTCAGATTCTTGCCACGAAAAAGTGATATTACCTTTATAACGCGGTAAATCGGTGTAGAAGATTAGCCTCTGGAATATGCGTGCTGAATGAGGGCCACGATACGCAAGGTTGGATTTTCTGTTTGCGAAACTACTAGATGCCGGAGTCTTTAAAGTAAATAGATACGCGCAGAAAGTGGCGCGGAAAGGAAATGGATAAAAACAGAAGGTAAAAAAGTAAATAGGAAGTGAATGTAAGTGGTAAAGTGAATAAAACTGAAAGAGACGAAAAGGAAAAATGAAAAGGGTCCTGTGAACGCAAGAGCGAGGGAAACGTCGTATGAGGAAGAATTGGGAAAAAAGAAGAAAACGTAAAGGATGAAAAAGGCGGCGATAAAGCGTAGAAAAGAAGAAGAAAGGAGCGCGAGAAGAAGAAAAAAAGAGGAAAAAAGGAAAAATATGGAAGTACTCAAGAAGTAGACAAAAAGCCATAAAAATCAAGGAATAAAATGAAATAGAAAAGATGTGAAAGAAGTACAGAGAATGTTTGAGATGATGCACAGCCTTGATGTATGAGATACTTTTGCTTCTACACGCCGACACTGTCAAGGAAATGTTACCCCATAAAATATATCTTGCACGTTGGCTTATGCCGCGCCCAGGCAGCCAAGACGTACATACTTCGTGAAACGCACGTCCTTCGGCTGAACGTGTTGAAGGTGTCACGACGAAGGATAAAGTCGACGATAGGGTTAAAATATAAATCATTCGGGACTCGTCCGATACCTCGATGTATTTCCTAGCTTGTATGCTTTCAGATCGATAAAATTATGACCTAAGAAAATTACTTATAGAAGCATTGGCAACGAGATCCTAGTGAAACGGTATGCTACGGAACGGAAGCGAAGACCAATTAAAGACTTGGAATAATTAGAATTTCTAGGCAGTAACGATATAGAAAAATAAAGTTCGGTTAAGATATAGATAAAATAATAAAAATATTCTTCCAACGTACTATCGAAAAGGGGGAAATGAAAAATTAGAAATGTGTCTTTAATTGTTTTCTCTTGCGTCACGTAAGGCGTTTTCATTTGACGTAAATGCAAGCCGACAGTCGCGACAGTACAACGAGCTAAGGGAATAAGGATGGGATAGGTTGGGAGTATAAATCACGTGGAAAGCTATTCGGAGCTACATACATCGCAGGCGGCTATGGGGTTGCCGTTATTGTGGCGATTTTCACACCGGCAGCGAGCGTTTTACGAGTGAACGGGCCGAAGCAAATTGCCGACTTTTTACGAAATACGGACGAGATCGGAGATAGACTGGCGAGAAACGAGTCTGCAACATTCTGCGAGCTGGTAAAAAGCGGAAGAATATAAACGGTAGGAAAGAGAGGATAAAATTTATGTAATCCGTGGCTTCTCGAGGGAGTACGGTGGGGTGCAGCAAGATAGACAGAAGATATCTACATCCGTGAAATACGAATAGGTTAATAATTCTAGAGACATCGTGAGTATGTCGCGGAAATTTGGACGGTGACCAAGAAAGTTTCACGAAAGATATCGTGTTATATTCTAACCTATATCGAGACTCGCGAGAAGAGGAATCGTTTATTACATATAAATTTGGATCTTGTCCAAGATTAGTTAACATGTGGTTTAATAAGGGCCGGTTTATCGAGATCGATCTTATAGAAAGTTGTAACGATTAATCTCGCCGGGAATCAAGCGAATGTGAGAGAGTTTACTATACGCGGAGAAGCTGCGCTCCAACGCTGATGGAAAATGGACACGAGTCGGGTTAATACGTTATTTCAGAATTATATTGATCGCGTGGTAGCACGCGTATTGCCGGCAATAATTTCGAAAAGAACAATCGCGTTTTGATATTAAAAGCGATAAAACAATTGAAGGAGAAATATAGAATGGTACGAGCGACGTAATAAAACACGTGGAATTAAACGACAGCCATGAATTTCACGTTCCTCCGCGTAATAAGAAGCGTCACCGGATGTCGGCAAGAATCTCGAAGAGTGCAGGAAAATTTCGTGGAATTTCAGAAAAATTTACTGTCTGGATGTTTACCGATACGGAATCTTCTCGAGCTGTTTTCGAGCTACACCTTTAGGAATAGTCTCTACTTCGTTTCGTTCTTCCTTGTGTCACCGAGAGGTTGCTATTGGTACTAATTACTGGAACAATAAGTCTCTGCCTAATACTTCCCTCTTGCACCCTTTCATCTGTCACCTTCCCAAGACGACATTTTCTCACCACCATAGCGTCGCCTGTCGACAGTGTAAACTATCCTCCAGCAACTACTCTACTACACCTCCCCCTTGAAACTTTCTCATACGAACGACCTTCATTCCGGCTTAGATGGAATTAAACGGCGAGGGAGAATTATCACTTGCAGCTCAATATTTCGCACCTTCCATTTACTCGACTTGTATGGACGAGAAAAGCCGTAGAACGGGCTTGATCTTCTTCCATTACGATTAAACGGTTCTGTCGAATGTTGATCCTTGCTATAATGAAGGAATTTTCACGCAATATTTCACGTTATACGACGATTGTAGGATTTTACGAAGGAAACTCCTAGAGTTTGAATACATACTGTTATGCGTAAAAATGGTTGAAAATATACATTTATTTAGTGAATGAAATATCACGCATTCTGTACCTAGATTCCACGTAATTATCTACAATTTTCGGGCATTTTCTAACCCGCTTCATTCTCAATAGAAGAGGAACTCCCGGTACCGTTTTCCTTTTACGTTATCAGCAACGAGCTGATGTTGGCTTGCAATGGAAATTTCAAAATTCCAGTAGATATTGGAAGTAGCAAATAACGTTCGCCCTTGGCAAATTCTTGAAATTACATATCTTTCCTCAAGCTTTAATAATTTACAAATTATTTAAATGGCAATACGTTCTATTTGGTATAATTTCTATTTGGTATTTCTACCAAGTAAGCGTACTAGTCGCTATTGAGCTTCACGAAGATGTTCGTAGCCTTTGGTAATGATCGACATCCGAATGTCATAGCCAACGGTAGTCCACCACACCGAAACAAGTTCTCCTTGTAATAAGAATAAATCGATCTTCTCGGAACTCTCTCGGTTCATCTTCTTCCCTCGTTGTTCATTAGTCTCCGTCAGAAGCTGCTGCAAATGCAGCTGCGGCGGTCATGTGTCGATATTATTAATAGTAACGCCGACACGGTATTATTCCTCGAGGTAGGAGTACGAAATTATGCATCAGTCATGCATTAAATATTATATCTCGCTATTTCGAAATAATTAAATTTGTCATGCCCGATACTCACTGGTCTTTGTTCCCTTTTGCGAGCGTGTTGCACTACTTTACCAGTGTGTTTCGTTTTAGACTTCAGTAACGTATAGTTGAAGCAGGACGCTAATGGCAAATTACTTTCCGTGATAACTTTTCCACGGTGATCGTTAAAGAACAAATTGAGGAGGGTTAGTGCGATCCAGATCAACGATTACTGACGTGGAAACGTTCAAGGACGATATTTATGGCCTTAGAAATCGCAGCAACCGACAAACGATCGTTACTGTCTCTCGAAGTATATTTACTGCCTGCGCACTATACCGGAGTTGCGAACTAGGTTTTGTTCCAGCTGGGTCAATGAAATTCTATATCAGCACACATGTATGCAGACAAAAAGAGACTTCAATTTTTTCAAAGCAACATAAGTCACCGTCGTGAAAATGATATTGCAAGGGTACAGCTGATTTTCAAACGTGAAATATTTATAGCGTACCTCCTAGCGCCAACCTATTGAATTTCATAATCTGTGTTGAAATTATTATGACAAGTAATAACGTTGAAGTAATTTCATGGTAAAATAATATAAAAATAGCGTTAGTAACAAATAATTGTATAGCACATAAATATTTCTAAATAAACGCGTACAAAATATTTATTTACGAAAATGTTGTATAACATGATTACAGATATTAATTGAAAATAATATCCGACATGGCAGCGAATTTGTACATTTTAATCAAGTATTATTTTTTAAATAAATGGATTATTAATCCTCCTCTCAAAGCCATTTTGTCGAATATGTATTTTTTTCTTTTTTTTTTTTTTTAATGTAGTTACAACGCATGCTATCGGAAGAAATGGATCTGGGTTAAGTTTTATCGAGTAGTACGTTCGTTAATAATTGTTACTTGTGCGAAACATGTTCAACTGAAACGTATAGAATAAACGCCCCTCTCAATCAAAACCGCGGAGCAAGCTGCATAAAAGAACGAGATTGCAAAGTACAAGGGTTAAAAGTATAACGTAAAAACAATGTTGCCAGTACATAGAAGGAATCACCGACTCGTTCCTGAAAATACATTTATAATCTATGGCATGGAACGTGCTGTTGCAAAATTGCAGCAGCCAGAAAGCATTCGTGCAGAAAACACGGAAATCGTCTTGCGTTGGAAACTGTTCCGTTCTCTATATGATATTTACTGTTCCGAATTGCCTAAGAATGCCTCTGAATAGCTCTCGTGAAAGCATTTCCAGTTATCGCATACTTGCAAATCGAACGTTTGTAGCGTTCTCCTTGTGCTTGATTATTCTCTGCTAGATTATTGATTTTTCTATACGAATTCAAGAAGAGACGTAAGGACCCTTAGAAAAAAAAAAAAAAAAAAAAAATACAAAAAGAATGTATTGTCTTACGAATAAGGATCAGATGATTTTGAAGAAAAATATTTTTTGTAAAGGAAATTTTATATCGTTAAAAATAGCGTACATGTTAAGTACTTTAATAGGCACACGACGGGTTCCATTTAAACAGTATTTATTTTATTTGTTCTCGTACGAGAAAGTAATTGCACAGTTTTGCCCCCGTTATGACCTTTTTGTTTGTTTTGTTGTTAAAATATTTCATCAATTTTAACTGTCAACGAATTAATAGCTGACGTTGCAGAAACTTGAATTTGTTATTTGAAGCGTCAATCATTTATTTTCTTCCGCCAGATGTAAGCTGTCATAGTTTATGAAATTAATTGTTTTATAGAAATATTTACTGACACGTTTGCTCCGATTGGAAGGGACCGAAACTCTTTCGTAATTTTCTAGCTATTAGATTTAAAATATCTTTTCTCTCCACTAAATTTTTATTCTATCCGTACCTTATGTATATTTGATTTTTATCGAAGAATAAATTGATTTTCCCGTATTTTTGTGGGAATAAAACTCCACTGATATTGCACTATGGATGCTTATAAATGGATGAGGTATTAAAAACCAACGAATTCGATGGGAAATCAAATTTGTCGCAGATTTAATCCGATACTGCGTGTAATTAACGATCACCATATCACAGGCCAACACCGATTTGTATACTAAAATTAAATCACTCTTAAATACCATTATCACTTCGCCTTTAAATATATTACTTTTAGCGTTTGATTTAAGGGTAGAATTAAATTAAACAACATACGATAAATTTCAGCTTGACGATTACCTGTAAATGAAGGATTAAAAATACCGATAGGCTACCATAATTTTAATCAAATAACGCAATTAGATTATATGGATTATTTTTGTTCAACGCCGACTGTTCGATAAACTATGAAAAGGCGTTTAGAACGTTATATTGTTCACTAGTGTATTACATTTGTATACACGTAAAAATATTTACCACATGCCAGCCGTAAATATATCTGTATGCTATGGGTAAACGCGTTGCAAAATAATTTTTTACTCTGAATTACGATCATAAATCCGTAGAAAGCTCTAGCGGTTTGTAAAAGGAAAGAGAGAGAGAGAGGGAGAGAGGGACAACAAATTGGCGAACGTATTTTGGTTGTTTACTTTTTAATGAAACGCTTTTTTCAAATTCTGAATGTAAAGAGTCCGCGATAACCGAAGCATAACAAGTTGGTGGTAAACATTCTGTAATTTTGCAATACGGTTATTTCAGTAGAAGGATTTTAATATTTTAATACAGGAACGATACTTCAAGTTTAACTCGCATTTCGAATACAAATGACGTCCTATCGATGTATCGGAATGATTTAAAGAAAATATCAATGGATTGTTGAACGTTATTTGTCCTCTAAATCAAGCAGTGTTTGTGCTCTAAAGTAAAATAGAAAAAATATTTTTTGATTTTCGTCCGTCGACAAATTGTTTTGTGTGAGAAGCAATCGACCCGGTTTGTATTTGTGTTTGCAATGTACTCGGGACAGGTGGTCAAACAACTCCGAATTTTCTATCGTTCGTTGAATATCGCTGAGTTCAAGCGGACAAAATTCATTTTCGCGACAAGTTCCTTTTTTCTATACATTCTGTAATTAGACGGGTTTGTGTGTTTGCATCCGAATATCACGCCCGAGGGACTGAATTAACGCGGGGAAATGAGATTTATGATAATACGATGCCGTTAGTGTAACGAAACGTGGCGAAACTAAACGGTACGAAGTCCACTGGATAATTTTTCCAGCCAAAGAACAATTAAACTCTTCCACACAATGTCTACTTTATAATTAAAATTTGCTCACTTGTCGCGCAAACTGAAACAAATTGGCGCGTTACACAGGCTAATTAACGCGTCCAGTTTCTATACCGTGTTGGATGTAAAAGGCGTATTAATTCCCTCACGTTTCTGCCTAAAATGTTTCCGCAAGTTATTCGACAAGATATTCCTCTGAAAAATTAATCTCTCGATATAATTCAAATCCAAACGATACGAGGAGCATCGGAAAAATAATTTTCTAATATTAACATTTTTCTCTAGTCGTTATCGATTTTAAGATTCGTAAACTCAAACAATTTCTCCCGTTTCTTCCCGTCGAACAAAACACGATCTGTCGATACACACACACACACACATATATAATATTTTTAAGAAGAAAAGATATCAATTTACGAACCGCCGCGTACCAACAAATCAATTAATTCTCGCCCTAGTTTTGTTTTTTCATCCGTGCAGTACTACACTGTCAGTACGTTTACCACAAGTACCATCTGCATAATATCCACTCGTAAATCCAGCAAAAGCTTGCCGCTGGGCCAGGCGTCCTCTCTGTATACATACGAGGCTGGCCGGATGATCCCTGGGATTTTATTTTCAGGATCTCCCGGGAATATGAGGAGAGAACCCTGCCGGGGTGCGAGTGAACGGGTGCGAGGTATAATATCGGCATTAATTATATTACCCTTCGTGTAATAGGCAAGCCGCTTTAGTGCCTAATTATTTCGTGATTGGGTCGTCCCTTTCTAGAAGCTAACGCCTACCCGGAATAAATTGCAAGCTGTAATATTTCCACCGTATTCGTTCTAATGTGCACGTCGACGCTTTTGATATATAGCAGCTCGTGCAAGTATTCGAATATCTCTGGAAGCTTCTTAGGTATATTATTATTATTTTATTTAGTCCCTTTTAGTGCCTTTCGGCTTTGGACAAACTTTCAGTTTTACATTTCTTACACTTATTTTTGCTCCTTATATCTCTAACAGCTAAAAACTAATGACTAAAACTATTGCAACTTATGACTACACACTATTGTCACTTTTGGTCTTTTACCTCCTTGCTGTGCTACCTTATTGTTTTTCCTCCCTGTCTTGTACTGCCCTTCTCTTCTCTATTATTTGTTATTTATGTATTTGACAAAACATTTTCAAATCTCACCGTGATTGTATCGGTCAATTTTTAAACAGATTTGAAAATGTACGTGGAGGTTACGAGATATTTATTGGGAACATACACTCCGCAGAGATCGTCAAAATATTTGAACGAACAATTACTCGCTGTATTAATTATTTAATATATTATTTAGTGAGACCATTTTTACCATTAATTACACGTTTGAGGTTCATATCGTATAATAATTTTTCACTAAATTTGTATGTCTTGTAGATTTTGTACATGTCTTCGGATTAGCTTCGAATTTTAGTATTATAATCATGATAGTGTTGTCTCGTTACGGTGTTAACGAAATTTCAAATAATGCGTATAATAGACTCATAAAGAAATTCTGTGGTAGGTGCTCGAATACTTTGGCGAGCCACTGTGCGGTATCTCTTTTTATTAAACATTATCTACACTAACAGCGAAGAGCTCGTGTCTAATGATCTTTTCGTTGTGATTTTTTCTTGACCATATTTTGTATGAAACAGAAAAGTCGAAAGAGAATGTACACGTGCTTGTTACTGTTTCTTATTATTCTACTTAATTTGGTGTTTTTGTTTTAAGATATTTACGTTGCAGCGGTTAAACTGCGAAACTTTGATGAAATATTTAAAAAGAAAAACGCGATGTCACGTCGTTTGATACTTGTGTGTTTTCCGGAAACTGCAAACTTCATGTTACAGATTGCTTTCGTACACAAGAACGCATAGTTTGTAAGTTGAAACGCTATGCAAGCAGATTAATAAACTGTGTTTGTGTAGACGATTTGCAAGTTGTTTTTTGACAACAGCTATGAGAAAATCTGTGATTGAAAAAACAGGAAAAATTTTTTTCCCAACGGAAAAAACAGTTTGGTGCAGAGATCTAAACACTGCGAAAAATGTTGAGAAAAATCATGTTCCTGTCAGATCGTTTATGTTTTTCTAGTTGATAGTTCCTGAGCCCCGCTGTAACACGCTTTATACTATAAAACCATACGGTGAGTAATTCTTAACTAATTCCTCATCGCCAGACTGCGAATTTTTATGCATTTATGCGAGATACATAATACACAAAATGCGTAAAATAATTAAAAATGAATAAAATATCCGGTGTAGAATATTATGATATTTATTGTGTGTAAGTAAATTTGTATCTGCGTAAATATGCACGATCTGTTTATCACAGAAAATGGAACGTTCCTTTGTCGCTGATGTTTGATATTCTGCGCTTGATATACTTCAAACATTTTCCATATTAATTTAAGTCTCTGAAAGCTGTTGTCTTTGAGTCGCATGTTTCCAGAAGATTTTAATGGGAAGCTGCGAAACCTAAGGCAAGATAATTTTCTAAGTAAAGCACACGCTGATCAATACCTAGAACTTAGTTAAAGTGTCGCCAAGCTAGAGATAATACAAATATACAGAGAATCTTGGTGGCTTTTCCTAAAACCAACTTTTCTCTATTTAACCCGCTGTCTAACCACGTGGTAGCAACTACTTGTCCTCTTCCTCTTTGCCGAAAGTTTACTCGTCCTTCGCTCTCCAGGGAGAGATCGGAACACAGTCCCACAAGAAAATATGAAAAACTGACAAACTATAGTCGCACTTGTTGAGAACAAATATCGTCCAGCGAGCCACTTTTATTGAACTTCAAACTCCAGTTATCAAAAGCGTAGAACGCTTTTAGCAAACCGCTCTTTCCATAGCTCTCGGATATCTATAATTATCTTTCAGCAAGTACTTGTCCCCCGTCCGATTAACTTTTTTCTATCCGTCAATTAAAGATTCGTGACTTCAAACTGATAATTAGAGATAGCGAATATTTATTCAAATTCATAATTTTACCAATATAATTTAAATAACGATACATTGACAGAAATTCGTTCATCGCAATAAATACTGTACTTTGGATATTTCATGTTGAAGTAATTACTTTAAGAAAAACTCTACATCTTTACTTTTTGTATATCCGTGACCTGGAGACCGCTGTTACGGGGAGAAACAAAAATATTCGAAATATGGAGAGGTCCGTATTATTGCGCCCTTGAATATAAATTATGTCTTGGGTTACAAGGTCTAGAAACAAAAAAGCTATAAGTAGATTTCTATTGCTGTTTCTTGTAGCCTTTAGCTGGAACCACAAGGTTAACTTTTTGGTAATGTCCTTTACTATAAACGTATGAACGTGCTCCCTATCGTAGCTTCTTCTATTGTATTGTAACACTGTAAGAGAGAGGATCTGGATCAGCATACACTATACCTATACCTATTTCAATATATTTTTCTATTACAAATTCATCCACTCGTTTCTCAATCAGTCAACCTCAACATTTCATATGTTTATTTTTCTATACTACGTACATTTTGTACATTTTTCCATCTAAATTTTGCATAAATGCGTAAAAATCCGCAGTACACTGATCTTTATAGATATGGTTGTATTTCATTCTTATTTTCCTCGTAGCCTGTTAGTTTTTATTATTACTTTATTTAAATTCTGTCTTTCGGTTCTACACAGCACAACAATACTATTTTTCTTCTGCACTATAACGCTTATTCCTCTGGTGCTTGTTATGGCTAGCTTAACTTATCTTATCCTACTTTATGTTATCCTACTGTTATTTCCCCTGTATTTATGTACGAAAGCATAATTTATCGAAAGGTAGCCTCTAGTAATTTAATTCGCTTCATATTCAGCGCTACTTGCACGTGAAGAAATCGTTCCCATGAAATATACGATTGAATTATTAAGTTCATTATCGTCGAACGAGTTTCGCTATCGAAAATATTTTCGCTTCTTTTTCACGACGCTTCGTAGGAAATGCAAGCTGGGCAGAAATTTTTGCAGACTTTTTTCCGACTGGAATATGGCATGAGTTGTATTACGTGAATACGTGGCTATGAAAATACTGCCCATTACCAGTTCCTCGTAAAGCAAGAAACGACCACCTAAAAAGATTAAAAAAAATATTTTACGTCGTACACGCGTATGCCGTTAATAAACTATGTGACACGTGATAATCAATTTTTCAACACATGTTTATGTTACTAATGGAATTGAGATGCTCGTTATGATAGACCTCCAAGAGAATATATTTTTGAAACGATTCAGGGAAAATCATTCATCAGGGATGAATATTAAAATTCATTTTTTTTTTTTTAATAATAACTACACCGTGTTAATAGCAACTCTGTTGTACTAGATACCTTTTACAATGTTGATAACAGTTATCTACATTACACCTATTCATAATTTAATATTTTTCGTCGATCTATTTCTACCTAATCTTTCTTTTGCCCTCCATTGCATCATCGAAACAAGACGCAGTACAAATTCAACAACCGATGCAAATTAATATTACCAATGCGGCATTGTACATGTAATGTTCGGGGATGTAAAGTAACTTTTGGTCTTTACATCACGATATACGATACGAGATTGCAAAGCTAAGTCTGAAGAATATATCTGCTTTTATACGATGCTGTGATATTCAAGGCGAATCTCCTTCCGGCTAAACAGGGGATTATACGTAAAGGCGTAAGCTGTATTCTACCCGCATGCGTCGTAAAAACGTAAGCTCGCTAAAGACTATCTCGTCCGAGTTCTTTTTGCAAAAGAGGTTTTCAAGCAGAAGATAACGACTGTAAGCGGCGCTGGTTATCAAACCGATCATGCAACCGAGTTTCAAAGTAAAAGTGGCTTCTCTTAGCTTAGAGCGTTCGCTTCGAGCACCAAGACGAACGAGTTATACAATTGATGATCACGATACAGTATATTTAAAATATCAGATTAAAAATATTTCATCTAAAAAATTACGAGCTATTAAGATATAAATATTAAAAACTTTTACATTTAAAATATTAAAAAGCTTCTACGTTTTATGCAACCCTAAAAAATCGCGATACCTTTTGGTACGTCTCAATAACCTTTTTATTCGTTATTCCAACGATTTTTGTCGTTTCCGTCATTGTTTCTGCTGCCCTCGATGATATTTCGACCGCGGATCGATCTACGAGCCTGTGGATCCCCGGTCAAAATCTAACAACAAACCCCTAACGCGAATTGAATCGTGAGAAACGTATCCAGGAAGAAGGAACGAATAAAACGTTCGTTATTACGAATAGCGTGAAACCGGTCCTCTCTAATTGTATTTCGTTGCATTGTGCGCCGTATTTCGTTTTTCAATTTTTCTCCCCTTTCATCAATTCATACGATTGCACGCGATCCAATGAATACGTAGATCAAAGAGAGTTTTCGAACAGAGCGCAGAAGTGTCTGTCTTTACCATACGTAAATTCTTTTACAATACAAAAGGCTAGCCCTGATTTATTTGACGCCACGATAGCCTTTGATACTAACGGCACCTATACTAGTCGCGGCTGTTCCATGTAAAAATGGGGAATAGTCAGAACTTTTGTAAAATCGTGCAACGCATCATTCGCTGAATGCGAAATTCAGGCGCGATTGAGACGATAACCACGCGTATTTTCGATGAATCGACAGAATTTAATTAAGAACGCTATCCAATTAGCGATGCGAAGCATGCGAGAGTCACGGATGGTTTCGATGTGCTGGCACACAGCAGCAAAATCTGAAGACAGTCACCTATCGATAAGAGGAGAACGGAAACGTATATACCAGGTTCGTTTAATTATATTTCGTGGAAGCTACCCGATGCATGATAAGATGTTAATTTTTACGATAATTTTAAGATACTAATTTTATTTAATCACTTCTCAAAATTTAATTCAAGAAGGTTGTTAAGTTTCTAGATTTTAAACAAGATTTCGCACGTATCGCCCGTGCTCGTAATTTAATTCTAGTTGAATAACTGTACATAGAACGACCATTCTCGATAACGTTTTGTTCAACACAATAGAACGTTATGCTACGAGTAGAGATTTCACGATCTGATACACATATATCTGTTTAAAATTCGCGGCTCCACGTACTCTAAATGGTATAATGTTATTAAGTTATTTAAATTCCGGCAGTAGCAGCAGCAGGGTTTCCGGTTTCAGCGATTAAAAATTTTATTTTCGATTTTATTTCAAGTTCTATTTTGGATCGGACGCGACAGCACGATTTAGCAATCGGTTAAATGACGCGCCCACTGATGTTTCGACAATACTGGTCACGTTCAATGAATAAATTATCCGAGGTTAGTGTGTTCGAATTAAATGCGACCGCCAACGGAAAGAACTGGGTCGAGGAAAAAAGAAAAGAACTGTCGGAAGTGAAAAAAAAAAAAAAAAGAAGAAAATAGAGTTACGACAAGAGCGACACCGTTCGCTCAAATCATTTTGACTGGACCAGAAATTCGTTTTGATCCCACGCGCTATTTTTTTGTTTACCTCGCGTATGCCGACAGTGTATTTGACATTGGCTGAGAAATGTACACGCCGCGCTCCGAATTTTCCAATCTGCGTCGGAGCGGCTGGCCTGCCATTTAATTCGTTGCATGGGGCAAGGCACTGTCGCATTTTATCTCGTCGCTCGCTAGTCGTACAGAATTATCGGCGCCTGTACGGTCCATACAACGACCAACCATCTATCGTTATACTGCTTTTCCTTCAAAGGATACCTGGTTAATAGAACGTCAAATAAATAATCTCTATCCACTCTAATTGCTCTTACAAAAATCGAACGACCGACTGTACAGATACAATTACTCGCATTAATATTTTGAAACAGCACCATTACTATATTTGGTGCAGTACCACTTTATATATATTCGTTGCTTTGTGCAAGAGGCGACGATCTAAATGTCGTGTTGCTTGTTCTACGAGAATATGAACCGTTCACCGTAGCTTAAAGATACGTAAACAGTTTCTTCCTAACGATGCATTTTTATAACACGGCAAGAAATTTAACGCGTCACGAAAAGAGAATAATTGTCTTGATGAAGCACCACTCGTAACTTATCACAGAGAAAAGAGTAAAACTTATGAAATTGCACAAGTATTAGTACTACCTGTGGCAGATATTGTTGGAAGATACAGAGAGAAAGACAAATTTCTTAGTTGAAAGTCTATTGCACGGACAAATTTTATCGTTAGTTAGAAATTATCTACGTATTTTCGACACTCGATAAATGGTTCATGTTATACGATCTCTATTTTCGTAGAATAAGGAACACGAACATTTGACCGACATTTAAACCACCCTTTCTTATACAAAACGACAAATAGAACGACGGTATTACGTGCGAATGCTAACGCGTTCGATACGCGAAACGTTCTTCGATCTAGTTTTGATAATCGACAAGGGATCATTTACCTAGTTCGATCAATGTCTTTTAATAAAACCAATCAGATTGCTTTCCATTCAGGCCTCCAGTTTGGCGATTCATTGAACAACGTTTGCATAAAGCAATTTCCATACTGCAATAATGGGCTTGCCCAGGGCGAAAATGCGTACCGTGTTATAAATCAGTTGCGAGTAATTTCCTTCCAAAATCTTTAAACTTTCACATCTAGCGCCTGCACACGTCGAAGATCGTAATATTTCTCCGTTTTTCACCTGAAACTTCACCGGTCCGGACGTACAGCCTGGCTTGATTATTCTTTCTCGCAAGGGGCGAGGGAAGCGAAGGGGTACGAAAAATAGACGAAGGGGGATGGAATAGCATGGACGGAGGGGGAAACTTATTATGCCACGTTGCTTTCTACCGCGGTTTATTTGAATATTGCTACGTGACCGTAATGTCAGTAGTTGAGCGTGTGGTCGTAATGCTCGCACGGCTATGGGCCTGACTCGTACGTGCGTTACTTATGGACACACGTATGCGTCGGTGTGGGTGTGTATCCGTGTGTAGGCGAGAACAGGTCGAACTCAATAACCACGACGGGCAAAGCAAGGGGCTCAGCTACGCGATTTGCGACAGTCAATAAACTCCGCGTATTCACGGGAAATAGGTTTTAACCCCGCGAACTGGATACAAAATCTGGCAAATCTTCCTCTCTTCTCCTTTTACTTGCTTCTTCTCTGTTTCTTTCCTGTCTCTATCGCGTCATCGTGTCCGAATAATGGGAGAAAGGGGTCCGTGGACGCCTCGATCGTATCGCTTCCGTTTTCCTTCTTTCTAGATTTATCGATGTTCCGCTCGGTCTTCGAATAGCCTTCGATAAATCGGGCTATTTTTGAAACGAAGAACGCCGGATCAAAGATCATTCGTTCGTTCGATTCACGAGAACGTTTGCACCGAGGAAAGACAATCACGCGCGACGTCAAATGTATTGGAATTGGACACTGGGGGCAGCGCGTGTCGTCGATCAATTGCACTTAGTATGTCGTCGATTTGAATTTTGAGTTGCGCGTTCCGGTAGTTTTCGAACAACAGCGGCCGATGATTTATTTGCTTTAGATATTTCAGTGCGGGAAAAGTCGGCTTGTTGAGAGTCGCAAAGCTTCCAATTTGTTACGAGCTGCCTGCAAGTGAAAATGGAATGGCAGAGGAAAAGGAATACAGCGATGCGGAAACAGATAAAACGTACAGTTAATTATTGGTTATAATTAATACGAAAAAAAGTAAATGTTATTCTGTCTGTAAAAAGAAGGGAACAGAAATTCCCCGGAAAGTTAGATGTTGCTTTGGTACGTGTAGGTTTTCTGCCAAGGTTTGTCGCTTCGCAGAAAACTTGTGCAGCTAGACCGTGTCGTACTGTCCAAGTAACATAGAACACGGACCTACATCGCTATGTTTCCAACCCCTCTTAGTGTCTCGAATTTGTGTCCAGCTATTTGCGTTCCATGTACTGTACCTGTCACCGTGCCCCTTTTAACAATATGCAACAGGAAACGGTTTGGGTGCTGGATGTCTAACATTTCGGTTTTAACGCGAGCGAATGCAACGAAAAATTCTAATTCGTGAGCTTCAGTACTTTAGCAAGAGATTCGGAAGTTTAATTTCAAATCAATACCTGCACTTTTCTTCTTCAACATTTGCCATCATTCTTCATCTATTGATCTATTAGGTTGATCTATTAGGTTGTCCCATTGAATTATGTACGTATAATTATTATACGACCCATTTTGTAGTAATAGAATAAGATGGATCAACAAAATTAAATAAAATAATATTGTTGAGGTATGTATAATTTTCTGTGCTGGACTAGGTTAAACGTGCAGTAAGAATACTTGTATGCGAGTATTAGTGTGTGGGAGTATTTGTGTGCGCAGCGTCTCAAAAACAGATGGCCGTAAACTGGTCAGTCGTTAGAAGCATCTGGTAGGGTCGTCAGTTAACAGTCAGGTAAAGAAGAAAGTGCTGAGACGCGTGCAGATATGTATCGATAAATATAATAGAGATGGTCCATTAAATAAATGTATAACTATTCAAACATTAATTAAAAGTGTAAATTTTGTGTTTCCATAACATTATTTCGGCTTCAAAGATCCAAAATTCTCAACAAATATAAACCAAAAAATGTCGTGTATCTCCCTTATTCTTTCATTCCCTTATAAAACGAAAGAAACTTTCGGGACAACCTAATATTTGTACATCGATAAGTATTTCACTTCCGATACAAAGTTGCTTTTTAATTTGAAAGCTGTAATGTATAGATGAACTTTTTCCCACTAGTGTTTCAGACAGAGAGAGTTCTAGAAGTTTAATTGAAAATGTGTTTCTTCTTTATTCGATTACTATCTCTCTCGTACGACGAGTCAATATCATGGAACTGTAGGATTGTTAATCTATTTATACGTGAATAATTATTACAATACCGCGTACAATTTAGTTTCTATTGCGAATTGATGAATGATCCAACCTCGTAACTGATAAATCATACAGAACGTAACCTGTCACGGAATCAATATTATCAGCATACATACTGAGTACGCGGTATCATACAATTGCCGCGGAAACGGACACAAACGGTGACTCACCGAAGATGCATTTTCAACGAGAATAGGTCTGCCCTCGTTTTATCATCCAATAAGTTTTATAACCTTTTGCCACGGTAATGGAGAACTAAAGGGACCTATAATACCAATAACCCCTTCTACTCAACCTACTCTATCCTTTGTCTTTCTTTGCCTCACCCCTATCTACCCCTCGCCCCTAACTTCGCCCACTTCTGTCACGCCTGTGGCTCTTTGACTCTCACTTTGATTTACCGGATTAATTTCCTCTCTGACCACCACTACTCTATACCTATATAATCCTTATTTCGTATTATTTGGTTCGAGAGTTTGTTAGAGCGTGATAAATTAATTTCACCTCATTTCTATCAGCGCGATTCCTCTCTCCGCTTTCCATCTGTCCACGTTCGACCGGGTTTTGTCTCTCTGAATTTATGTACAACTGGTGCAACGATACGAAATCGCGCGAACTAAATTCAGTATAAAAGAAATAAGTAGTTTATTATATCGCTGCGGTCGACTTTCGTTGATATTATTTTTTGCTCTTTAAAATAAATTGAAAAATAATATTGAAATTTCTAGTATATCACTGTGCTTGATGTTCGTTAAAATTATTTTTTACCTTCCGAGATAAAAAATAAAGAAAACAGAATATTGAAATTTTTAGCCTATCGCTGTGTTTGATTTTCATAAAAATTATTTTTTAAAATATATTGAAATTTATGGTAAATATTATAAATCTGATCGTATTTCGACCAATGAAATCCCGTTTACAATTAAGCGAATAAAAGATCGAGCGTCCGAATTCCATGGGGAAACGCGATGAAAAAAATGTGAAATCAGCTAAAACAGATTTTTTTTTATCGAAGCAAAATTTTTAAAGTGTTCAAGAAACAAGACATTTTTATCTACTCCTGTCATCCAGACATATAATACATTCGGGATGAATATTTCTCGATTTTTCAGACGCCGGATAAAAAGAGGAGAGGCAGTAACGTTAGTACAGGTCGTCCCAGGTTAGGTCGTTCTACGTGATTACGAGGTGGGCTGTTGGCATGAATGGAAAGAGGCCACGGAGCCCGTCGCAGCTTCCCTAAAACGAGCCCTGTGGATTGACATTAATTTTTATGAAAATTCACGTACGTTCCTCGGTTAACTGGTTGCCGGGGTATGACGCGAGAAGAAAAGTGGAAGCGTTGCCTTCGTGTTTGCGTATCTCGTTCCAATCACGTATACCGGCAGCCATATTTTCAAGCAATATTACGAGAAACGGGAAAACTTTGAAATTAAATCATTCGTATTAGTATCTACGGCAGACATTGGTATTTTACTAAGATTTTTAAAATAAGATAAAATACGTAAGCTAAAAAATTGTCAACATTCGTGGATAACACGATTGTTAGAGAAAAAGTATAACAAATATAATAATAATATTTTGCAAAACTTCAACATTATTATTATATCCCAAACTATCGCGGCTCTCAGGGCAAAATATATAAAACTCGCTTGACACTCGACGTGTTAAATATAAATAGGTTTCTTTTCTATCGGCCGCTGTAAGACAACAGAATTTAAATCGCTATTATCGATTCAGAGCCGATATTTTGTAAGCAAGGACAGGTTGTTAATCAGGATTCGAGCAAGCTTACACATGACAAAGGACAACGTCGGTGTTAACAGAGTGGCAGGGTAAAACCTCCATCTAGCTAGTAGAGCTGTCAGTTCCGGAGGCGTTTCTGGTGCTAGGATATTGGATTGTCTTGTTACACATCGTCCTTTCTCTTCCATCCTTCGGCTCGGCCGTCGAGATTCTAACCTTCACCTACAACCCACACGACGAAAGGTGATACGATGCGTTCACACTTTGCTTTCCGCTTGCTATCTCGTGTCGATCGACGGAAGGAGAATCGAACCTGTCAGACTTGGGATTGCTGTGCGAATCTTTCAAAGATTTCTTTCTGTTCATGCAACGATCGCATTTCTCTATCGCCAGGATAAAAATTCCGCTCCCATAGCTTACGATTATTGTCTTGAGAAATGTTATCGTTTCTAGGACGCGGTTATCGTATCTCTTTCGTATTATCGAATCGATTGATGCGAATAGGAGAGAATTAATCGAAGACGTTGAATACGTACAAAAAGGTCTGTTTGAAAATTCAGGTTAAAACGCGAAGAAATCGATCATTAAGCTTCGGCTAACATTTTCCTTCTTGTTAAATTTGTATTTTTTTAAGTAGACTGCGACTGCGCAACATTGAAATTATCGATACAAAAATGCAACATTGTGTTGTATTGTATCGAGCTTTAATCCTGGATTTGATTCACAACTCTGTCTTTTCCGGGTATATTATTACGTCACATATGTATATTTTGACGATATTCTCACGTACGTTATTGCTGTTGTTGTTGTTGTTGTTGTTGTTGTTGTTGTCATGGACATAGTTTTCACCTGGTAGCCGTGTATTTTGCTCGTAGGAAATTTGAATTTACACGCGTGTAGCTTCTGATAGGAACGCATTGCTATGTCAGTAGAATGTTTGCAGCATCCATCTGTGCCTAGGGCTTCCAGTGCGATGTTTTCAGCAGAAAACTATTGGCTAGCCGGAGTATTCCATTTGAAAATAAATAATATCGCTCGTTATCGTACCGATTCGTGACCTATTTTCTTTGAGCACACAATCGGTGCTACTGCGAAGGATGATCGTTACGTCGATCTTGAGTTGCAATTCGGTCAGAATATTTTGTATCGATCTTGCGTGATATCTAGGTCTGCGTGTAGTATATTTATGTATATATGTGTGTTTCTTCTATTTAAAAATATTTCGAAAGTTTAATCTTACCGAGTGATTGTTATTAAAATTAATTTTTATCATTAAACCGCGAATATTTATGGAGATTTATATTTGCAAAAATAAATGATACATAAATGCAGTACAAATGAATAAATAAGTAAATAAATAAATACAAGTATATATACATATGTACAAATGTACAATATTATTTTTAGAACAGAGCGATTCGGTGAAAAGTTCCATCTAATCCGAAAATAAAAAAAAAAGGGAATTTTTGAAATTACGAAATCGTTCCGTGCTTTAAACGAGGACATGGCACAACGTGAAAAGAAGAGTAAGCGATACCGTGCACAAAACGTGGAATACTATGAAGGTTTTAAAAGACATAATGCGTTGTGTTCTTCCGTACGAGCGATAGCGTTCGCTCTTTTCACCCCGAATGGAACTCTTTGAAAATTGGCATCAAAGTTAACGATTTCCGTTACTTTGTGCTTTTCCATTGAACCTGGCGAGCTTTACCGATTCTAAGGATGCACAGGCCACAGCGTTGCTAAGCCAAGCTGAGGCCTTAGGAACGAGAAGGAGAAGCCTGCATTTGATAGCTGTTAAGGTGAAAAATATTTCACTTGGCAACGGTTAACGGTTTGCTTCGAGAGTATATTTCGTTTGCCTATACTTTTTTTCAAACTTTCTTCCGTCTTCTTGCCGATGCCAACGAATGCCGTTAAATGGATCTTTAATATTTTCCTTTAATATTTTCCACAAAGAGTATTTAATATTTTCTCACGTAACTTCTCAATGATTTCGTATATCTTCCTTTCTTCCCTTTAGGCGGCATCATTGCGTTACATACGTTATACGCAACATCGTTACATATGTACACGTTGATAGATGAAACTAAAATAACGATAAATAAGAAAAAAGGATGACGCGTCATAATATTTTGAAAACCTCTAACAAGAAAGAGTATCGAGCGTAGCAAAATTGCGTGTATCGTTCATTAAGCACGTTGTATACTATTAATACGTATATCACGAGAATGACAAGTCAGCCGAATAGTGGAATTCCTGGGGCCTATGCGGTCATTATTGCGATGCAGAATTTATGTGGGCAATCGAATTGGAGACGGTGCAGAAGGGGAATATGGAGCAATAATTAATATGTATTTGTCGAGTATCGCTTGTTGAACTTGCTGAGCGGTTGATTATGCTTGCTACTGTCGCATCATAGATTCCACGACAAAACAATGTCAGCTTGGTAGGACTGGTTTCGGGTATATCCATTGAACGCCAGTGTACACTGAGTTAGACGAGCGAATTGTTCTTTAATAGAGGACGCGGACATTGTACTTGAAGAAACAACGGAAAAAGACGCAACAACGACGAAACGAAACCGAATGAAGGGACGAGATGATGAAATTCTATAAAATAAGGGGATTAATTAAAAAGAGACTTTTCATTTCGTGCTAAAATTCTTCTACGCTTCGTTGCAATCGATTATGCAATAACGAAAAACATGGAAAATACAGGGAACGCGTGTACAATGCGTTGCTCGACGCCTGCTATCATTTTGAAAGTACACAGGACAAAAGAAGGTCCGCGAAAGGGTGAGCTTAATTATCCGTACCTCATTACCTTTGTGAACGTTGTCATCGCGTGCGCGTAAACGCAATGAATCTGTTCTTATTTCTCGTTCGCATTGTGCGCCAGGGTTCGGACAGCTTAGTCGAGTCGCGAAAAATCAGCAATGATCTCTGTATCGGTCCGTATCGGAGTTAATCGGGTTTCGCGCTTTATTACAGCCTGAAAACGGCGCGAAAGCGATTAAACAACGAGCGATACACGCGTCGTGTCACAAGCTCGTTTGTACGCGGAACTATCGATGCGCGAGGATTAAACGTTCATGGGAAAAACTGGCCGGCTCTTTACGTGCCGCTATGTTGTTTCATGATTATTTATGGGCCGGGCGAATACGCGTCGTCGGAGCAAATTGAATAATCGAGGAGAATCTTTCGACGGGTGCATCGCTAGAAAATAGACCACGTTTTATTTATCCCTCGTGCGACAACGTATACACGCGCAAGATTCATGTTGTTTCTATCATTAGATTGCACATCTATCGCAAGATTTTCTAACCCTTTAATGTAGAATTTTCTTCGAAAAATATGACCGGTCCAAAATGCACGATCTTTTTAGCTGAATTGTTTTCTGGCTGTATACTAGTTATATTTTGTTATAATCCTAATTTCATATCTTGCGTTTCGAATACGATGAGATACAAAATACGAGGTAGGAAGTGAAAGAGAGCAAGTGGTTTTATGAATAGGAAAACATGATTATCTTTCTTATGTAATAATAACAATGCGCATTGTCGCTTCTGCAGCGCTTGTCGCTTAATCTAACGAAAGCCAAATGTTACTCATTTGATATAAAACTATTTGCGAAGATTATGTATAATAGGTACAAATAAAGAACTGAAAATAAAAAAAATTCTTTCTTACAAAAAATGTGTTAAAAATGTGTTAGCTGTCTGATACAGACATGAGAGTTAAATCGATAACAGAGACACCGTTCGTTCTTGTTAATCGTGAACATTTAAATCGAACAAAATATCACAGTGAGTAAACGTTATTCGACAAGGAAGGAGCGAATAGTCGTCGCTTAGTCCATGAAAATTGTACAAGATTACCAGGAAATGAATTTCTCCGTTTGTTTGCGAAAGATCAATTTCATTCTATAGAGAAGCTATCCCCGAGGTGCTACGAAAACAGCAAAATGTTGCATTTAGCAGTCTGCGCAGAGAGCGAGTTCTTTGGGTTATTGGCTACAATTGTTTCACTCGTCCTGAGAGATTTTCTAATGACTTCTCACTGTAAAACTTCCCTTGCTAGGCATAGCCACGAAAATCGTCATGGCTGTACCAGCGTTGGTATATTTGCCACGAGCAAATATCCAGCGAGTTTTTGACGTGTCATCGCTTCAAGGTATCCCGCGGAGACCGCCGAACGCAAAGAAGGAACCTAACCGAAACGAGGCAGAGCAACCTCTCATTTTCGCTACGGGATAATATTCACTGTCTACCGGGACTTACCGCAATGTAAATTTTCTGAAATTTCTCTACTTGAACCGATTCGCTTCCACGTAGAAACTTTTTGGCGCTGTCTTCACCTTATCTCGCAAACGAGGATATATTAAGAATAATTAAAGTGACTATAGGGGTTAAGTAAAATTTTGTTTTGCGAATAGAGATAAGTAGAATGCGGGTTTCCATGAATTTTTATATTTTTCTCGACATAAGTAAAGAAATGCAACGTGGATAGAAAGTTTCATCTACTAAATATTATAAGAAATAGTCTACACTTTGGATATTTGGTATATTTTCGTGTATTCTATGCGTGTTCATTTTTCCACTATCAAATTTGCCATAAATGTATAAGAATCCTTAGTCTAGAGATAAAGAGTGGATAAAATAGAAAGTTTTACAGTGAAAAATCGTAAAATCGTAAAAGTAAGTGTTGGTACTTGCGGAAGAGTATGAACAAATTTTATTCGAACTTCGCCAATGATTCGTCGAATTGGTAGATATTTTTCTTATATTAAAATAGATACAGTTGGAATTCTATCGAAGCAAATAAGAAATACGTATCTTGATTATTCGAGGAACATAAAACTAGCAAGTATAAGGTTTGCTAAAGACAATAAAGTCGCTTTGCACAAAAGTTTTGCTGAATTTTACTCCGCATGGAATAAAGTGGAACCGCTTTCGAAATAAAGGTTCCTATTCTTTTGTATTTTTCTCCGCACCATCGTTGTTATTCTGAGAATTTCAAAGAGATTCTTTTGTTTCTCGCGTTTCATAAAATTATTAATGAATTAAATTCAAGGAAATAAAATACGCCGTCCTTTCTTTTCGTAAAATTTTAAGTAGAAATTTCACCAAATGTTACTTCGTTTTTGCATTTACATTTAAGCAATAATCATTCGCACACAGTTCAAAACGTTTATAAATACATATAGAATGATCTCTAACGCTTCTAGATAGAAAACATTCGTGTTTGCAGACGAAGTTTAGTTGGTACGTCTTCTGCGGCGAAGACGTTAATTATGGGAATAATTAGCAAAAGCCACAAACATGTAACATTTACTCAAGTTTACAGCAAATATTTGAACTTCAGCAGCCACTTTATCTGCATGTTGTGCAATACTCTTATTTATTTAACTAAACGTCAGAAACTTGATGTAGAAATAAAAATTAATTAGAATTATTTTCATAGAACCTTTATGCCAATAAATGTTCTTCGAAATAATTGTTTTCGCAAGAGTTTCGATCCTATCTTTGTAACTATATTGAATCCAATAGGAAAATGTCCAGTTTTAGAAACAAACGAAGGAAAGTATCTTTTCTTTCGCATAGTTAACGAACTTCCGAATAGAATGAGAAACAGTGGATGGAATTTGATATTTATAATATAACCGACACACTTGTTCGACTAAGAGATTCGAATAGGTCGATGATTTCGAATGGATGAATTCGCGCAAATCAATCGGAGGTTAGTAACTAGTCTGGCGAGCAAATCTCATTATGAGTTGCTACAGAACAATTAGTGCAACTATAGCGTAATTACCAGAGTTCAAAGCATGATTCGTTCATTAATTATTATCACGCTGATGCCAGGTGATCGTTATCCAGGATTCGACGTAAAACAATGTATTCGTAATTTCATGAGATCGTATTCGAAATTCGCCGATGAATTGTAACTGTCAATGGAATATCATAGAATTTCGACAGGTGGAAATTGTTTCGATTAATCAAATTTATTTAGGGATTAATTAACTTCATTTCGAGGTTAGTTATTTATTTACATTCCATTTACGAACCTGTAGGAGGAAAATTGATTTCATTCCGAATCAAGTTAATAACGTTACAAAAATAAAAACGGCCTGGCCAAACGGTTTTGTTGTTAAACGAAAAATACGATCGTGGCGATATTAAAGCGAACACGGAAAATTTGAAAACGGTATGAAAAATTCAGGAATAGAAGAGTAGCGACAAACGAGTATTTATTTCGTAAACGAAGAACGATATAAGTTAGAAGTATCCACTTTTCAATGGAAAAGTCTGATCTCGTTGGTGATCCTGCAGTAATCGATAATATCAATTGAACTTTCTTTTCTGCGTGGTGAAACGAAAAAGGAAACGGAAATCGAAGATCCATCGGGAAGATAGTCGGATACAGCCGGAGAAAAAGATGTCTAAGAGAATGTTCATTCTTTAACGTCCGACGCGGATTACGGTGATTGATATAACGAAATCGAACGATTCTTCTTTGATGTTTCATGATTGTTACTTCGATGTCGATAACACGAAGTACATAATATTATTATATTCATGATATTCAACGTTATAATCCACTAGCTAGTAAACTTTTATAAAGCAATAAGTACCGCTCGTTTGCATTCTATTCACTCGCATAAACATTTATTTTTATGCAAAGAGAAGCTGCTAAACCTACAAGTTCGATATACCTAAAATTCTGACAAAGCTTTTGCTAGACTCGTTTCATTTTCAACAAAAATTGCATCTCTCTTTAATAAATATTTCAAGACCTCCGTTCCAAATATTTCATGTCGCGCAAAATTGTGTAAAAGGTACAAACCAAATGCTTAAGTAGCGAATCGAATCGAAGCTTTAGTCGACATGTTGCAACTATGAGATATGAAAACCAGTGAAAAACAAAGAATAATAAATAAATGGTACGAAGTGTTCGAAACGCTTTTCCCATAATTCCTCTCTCTCTCTCTTTCTCTCTCTTTCCCTCCCTCCTTCTCCCTCTGTCCCACTCTTCTCTCTCTCTTTTTCTGTAATACCTTTCACGTGAAAGCTGTTTTTTTTTCTTTATCAATTTCACAGTCTGGTAAATTGTTACCCCCGAGTTAATTTAGATTTTCTCGCATCACTTTTCTCCGGATTCCGGCATTGACTAGCTATGTGGCGCGTTTGCCTCAAAGAGGCAATACGTAATACCATCAATTGATCGCATACACTGCTACAACACTTCACCCTTCCGAAAGTGCTTCAATAATCCCTCTACGAAAAATCTGTAGGGTCGTGAAAGCACGCCGATGCTCGACTGTCGGAATAGCAAATCACGTACATTCGTTCCTCTCGAACTCTCGCGTCCAGTGTTTGTTCTCGATCACGTCCACTCACGACCTCCGTGTCCCCAGTCTTTTCGCTTTGACATCGATTTTGTATCGGACAGGTAATTACAGGTTTCGAGTTATCTATGCGAATCCATCGGTGGGACGTGCCCCGAATTATTACCACACGCTTCGTTCACCGTTCTCCCCGCTATCTCCTGTCTCTTCCTGTTTTTCCGTCCACTTTGCTGTTCGCCGTGAATCGTTTACCCTGTTCGATCATTCCGCCGCTGTTCGTCCAAAGACACATAACTTCATCTGGTTCCAGAACGTTATTTCATATTTCATCATTCTGCTCGCGCCACCTCCCTCAAGCATTAGATCGCATAATAAATTCACAATAAGTTCACAACGACATTTAATATTTATTTGAAGGAATCGCTGAATGCGACTTTTTTCTTGAATAATACAATTTGTTGGCGATAAGTTTGTTGAAAAGTTAACTAATATCTTCTTTTACCGACGACAAACGTTAAAGATTAATATTCCGAAACAACATAACGACACCTCTTAACAATCCAAATTGCTTTTCAGATAGTACAAACATTTCAGATCAAAAGAGCGTGAAAATCTCGTCTTACGAATTCTAAGAAGTAGACCGCAGGTTTTTATTTGCATTCATAGGAAACGTGAAAGTGTAAAATTCCACGGAATGCACGAAGAACGTGTAAAATATCCAAAGTATACATCTTTAACCGTATTCTCAAAAATGTGAATTTGCTTAAAAATCCGTAGTCAACCGGAGAATAATTGATAGACTGTAGATATTTATAGAAAATTACATTTTTACGAATACAATTAAACAAAAGGAACGTAACCAGAGATTCGCTTTATCCACTTAGTATCGTAACGAGTACTCTGCTTCAGATATTTCGTATATTTTTATGCGTTATATGCAATGCGTGCATTCTTGTTGAAATTCCCCACATCTGCATAAAAATCCGCAGTCCGGTGATTTGAATAAAATTGCAAGACACGTAATATTGTAACGAGAAGTGTATCGTTACACAACTCGGTATGTTTTCGCGAACAAAAGAATATTTCGCATTGGAAGAGGACGGGTGACCAGACTGAATGGATCGAGGGGTTAGGCGCCATCAATGCGGCGAGTCGCGAGAAAGGGGTGAGTTTATTTTCGCAGAGCCACGATATAACTTCCAGACCGACGGTGTATCTCGAGCATTAAGGAAGCATTCGCCTTGGAAGTTTATCGGGTCGTGGTTTCGATTCTTCGGTCCCTTTGGTTGTGTCGGTCCGACGCTGTTCTAGATTGAGACTGGCCGTGAACGGAATAAGAAACAGACGCGATATTTCTCTTCCTCGTCCCTTCTATTCTAACTCATTCCTCGTTTATGTCCACAACGACAAAAGTTCGACGAAAGAAGAGTCCGGGGCAAATTACGGCTAACGCTTCCGTCTAATAATATATTTTTATTTAGCCAATGAACTTTATACGAGAAGAACCGCGAACAAATGTGTTTTTCATTCCCCCTCGTTTCTTTCTATTTCTTTCAACGGAAATCCCTTGGAACTATGGCAGTAAACTTGTATATTGAATTTATACTTACGTTATAAGAGTCGTCATGAAATCATTGATTTTTTATTGTCCTATTCGGCTTGTTTCTCAAGTAAGTATCGTACACTCACATACAGTGGCGAATAAAAGAAAGTCTAAATTTTATACCGTAAACGTTTTTACGGCTATCACGAACCGTGAACGAGGGTCATCCATGTCCGACACGTTTTTCAGTGGGTAAGAAATTTTGGAAAAAATTTGGAAAAATTCATATAGTATCTTGAAACCTTCTACATTGAGATTAGAACACCCATTAGTTACCCATCCTGCGACTTTTTTTTACAAAGCAGAAGATCAAACGTACGTTACCTGCTTGTTTGCGAGAAATCCACACTTTTCACATTTGCTTGGACATAAAAAAGATCTCTGTTTGTGAAGTAAACCCAATGCCTGGGAGTATGACTACTAGACACTTTTTACCAGCTTGGTAATAGTTATCTATCTTAGTATTACATCTGTTTGCTGCTTTTCTTAATTACAATTTCGTTTTGTAAAATTATCCCATCTTTTCCTATCACCTACCTTTTAATTTTCTTTCGTCCGCCACTGTACACACCGATAAATGTCCAAGCGTAAAGAGAAAGCGTTGAAATTATTTTACAACGATCATCTAGAAAAGATTCGTCTTTTTCAAACGTATCTTTATTCTCGTCAAAAATTTGCAAAAAGCAAAAAAAAAAAAAAAGAAAAAGAAGAGAGATTACCAAACAGAATAGACAAACGGAATTACTTCGGATCCTGACATTCGGCTTTCAGCGCAACGCATTTTCTGGCAGGTGTGTTCTATGAGTGCGCTCATAAACCCAGCGTCCGACGATAAAAATTTTTTAATCGCCGGAACGAGCTCGTAGAAAAAACGCATTTCGAACAGTGGTTATACGTCAACGTCGCCACAGGATTGCGTCATTGGCAGATTGGTTCATTTGGATCTACATCCGGTACTGATCTGCATTTGAAATGTCGCTTCGAAGCACCAGCTTCTCCCCGAACATACATTTTTTCAGCCGCGGTTTTTAACAAACCCATTCATTTTTATTGTTCGGTCTTCCAATTACTTGGAGCTCGACATACGGTTTTATTAGCCGTCTATAAATTGGGGACACGGCCGATAATTCTCCTATCGAGTTCGAAATACGGATGAGTAAAAATCTGGGCCAGGCGACGTCGCGGCTCTTTTATACTGATGCACACCGAGAATACGTTTCCGACTGTATCTGGAACGTGTAATTTCCAGATAATGTACTATCAATTTTCTAGCAGAATGACTATACTCTTGGATATTTCCAGCCTTTGAATATCGATCGATGAAACTATTGGTTGTTTTCAAAGTTCACAGTGGAGTAATAAATAATATGCAAAGAAGCATTTGAACGTCATCGTGTTTATTATAGCACCTATGTATGTACTAGTTAGTTAGGTTCGAGTGTATTAGATATCGCGTCACTTAGAGGTACATTCACAAAAGATTGATACTGTGAAGATGAAAGGTAAAACCAGCTAGAAGAAGGCGCCTAGTTGAAAAATAAGAGTACGTAGAAATACCTTTTGTAGCCATCGTATGCAGCGTTTCTTTCACATAGAGTTGATTTAAGTTCTCAGGAGATACGATTAATCGAGCCATGTACTTTGTCGCGGAACGACAGAGGTCAGGATTAAAAGTTGGAAAATTTCATGGATTCAGAAATATTCGCGCAAAGTTTTTACAGCTTTTTTAAGGTAGAAGTTTTGAACACCCCTTTCGATTTAAGGCCAACTTATCTACGTTTGTCACCGAGCAGTTGAAATTAAATTACTCAGACTACTCGACTTTCTCAGAAATTGTTAAACTCGAATGTTTCAGCAAAATACTCTTATTGTCTGCCTCGATAAAATTACGGTTGACCCAATAACGATTCTACGAAAGTATTATAATTTGTAGACATTTGTTCGTTTCTAACGAAACGCGATTCAATTACGGAACATTCAATCAACCTAGTCTTTGAGCCGAGCTAGTTTAAACTTAGAATATCGTTTCTATGCAATAAAAAAAGGAACTTTCGAGAACCAAATTATGGCTTGGATATTCAAGTATAGGAACGTGGTAGGTATGGCGGAGGTGCTATTTTCCAGGGCGAAGGTGGAGATTACGGCTAATGTATTCCCTAGGGTGTACAAGTTCTACGTTCTCGCAGCCGCAGCCGTCGTCGTCCAGGACAAAGTTGTCGTTCGACCATGCCAACGAACCAGTGTGCCGTAACAATCGCCATTGCCATGTTAATGGCTGTAAACTCACGGTGCCGGTTCCACGTAGTCTCGTTCGACTTCTTCACCGTTGGCCGTGTGCAACTTCACAACCTTATTTGCGCTTCTTTTGAACGGCGAAAGCCGCGCAGGGTGGAGCCGAGCTAGTTCCGATGCAAATTCGTTGGAAAGCCATGACACTTAATAAAGTAAGAATCTTTGTTTGTTGCTCGTTGCAGAGAGAAAAATAAGCCTTTCATTTTTCGTTTGATCCTTCAGCGACTTAGAAAGTCTTTCTTAAAACTCTACGTACGTATCAAACGTTAAAAAAGAGTCACGTTACAAATACCATTCTTTTCAACGATACCTAACGTAATTACCTAACGTAACGAAATTGAGAAATTAGAAAAACTGAAGTCGCGTTCATTTTAGTTTCTTTAATTTAGTTTTCTAATTTAGGCGAATTATAAATAAATTACCGTTACGATTTTGACGATTTTGACATCTTTTCGTACAAAAACGAAAGATACCTCCATCGGAGGATAATATCAGACGGTTGAGTAAACGGAACGAAAATTATTCAGAGTCGGTGCTTGCCGTTTATCTCACCTAGGCGAACAATATCCGAAGCAAGTGGTGCTCTTTGAGTTGCTAGTGGCGTGAGATTGGCGTTCTTAGCGAGGTGCAGACAAGCAGCGAGAGATATTTCGTCGATACGTTTCGATGTTTCGCGGCCACGCCGAAACAACGCGACAGGGAACGAGAGTGAGAAACAGAAGGAACGAGAACGAAGGTGGATCTCGTTTTAATTCCAGGAGCTGACTGCCTCTTGCATATTCAGAAGTTTTGCGCCGAATGCCAGGCCGTTGTTATGCTAAGACCGTGAGGGCGGCCTGGTCGGCTCTTAGCATATTTCGACGATATTTCCGGCAGTACCGTATCCGTAGGACTTCCGGTGGTACTGTTGCTTACCGAATCTCACCTTGGAAGTTTCCTTCTCCTCCCAGTTTCACGCGCATTTGCATTATCAGCTTCAATTGCTACTCCTTTCGTTCCCTTTCAACCATTTGACCATTCGAGGCGAAATTGATCGAAACGTTGGACGTAGATGATAGCGGTATTTTGAAATTGCTCCGATATCGAAATAGAATCAAATTTTTAACTGGAACGTACGAAACATAATGATAGAATTATTGCCAATTTACCATATATTTTATACTCGCGAGAGAAGCAAACATTTTACGAAGAAAAAAGAATGGGAAAGTAAAAATTTGTATAGTTGTAATTTTGCGTAAAATCGAACTGAAAGCTCCTGGTGGGGAAAAACATACCTGGTGCAATTCAATTAAAAGATCGATGTTTTTTATACATTTTTGAAGTTACAGTCGAGGAATGTTCGTTTATTGTTAATTCTTTACTTCTTGCCATACCTGGGATGAAACGACGTTATTTCTCCTTCGTTATATTTAAACTGAAACGCGGAATATGTCTGAATCACTCGAGTTTCATATTTATCTCTAACAAATAACCAACACTTCGGAAAATCTATATAAACTATTAGAACGCGAACGCATATTTCGATCGTTCGAACATTTTAACGTTGAACAGACACGCTTATCGACAACACGTAATCTGCAGGATCGATTTTCATCCACTTTGAATTATTGCTTTCTTATTTGTCTTAATCAACGCTAACCATTCTTTTTATCGACGTCTATCAACGAAATTTTTTACGTTTTCTTACGTTTACGAATCCTTCAGACAAGAGTAGAGAATAAAATTGGATTGAAGATATTTGCAATAATTCTTGTACACCGTACACCGTACGTCTATCCTTCGAACGTATCGGTTCATTGTTTATGAATTTGTACGGCCATTGTTCGCTAATGCAGTTAAAAAAGTCAAGGGGAGGGTAGCGCCGTCTGTGCGAAACGTTAGGGGAAACAGGCCGGATTACGCGGTAAAGTTTTTATGGGGAAGATTACACGAAGAAATAAAGCATTTAGATGGATGGTTAATGCGTCCGTTGGAATGCAGCTGTATCCACGAGGCTGCCTATTTTTGCAAAATATACTGTTATGGTATTACGCGGGAGTTGCTGGATTTGCTTGCAATAATTTTTATGGTATTATACAGGCTTGTGTGCCGTATAATACGGGCTATGATATTTATATCGATATCAGGAAACTTATCCTCGCGAGATTATTACGATATTTTATGGCCGTATAATTTGAGTTATTGCGTGCCCACTATATTCCGGTCTTACGTCCACGGATTATAATGAATGATAGTTAAGTGTTCTCACGCGTACAGAAATTTTAACGAAGAGTAAGAGTGATAGGTTTAAATCAACGTACATACGTTGAAGTTAAAACGTGTGCACAATGTTACATTTAACGTCTAACTGCAAACTACTTTTCCTTTTTCTTATAGTTAGCCTGTAAACTTTTATGCGTTTGTTGGAAATTTAGAGGCTCAATAGACGCGCAGAATGCACATAGTACGCAAAAATATATGAAATATGCTAAATGCAGTATTTGTCGTATTTAGCAGGTAAAACAAATTTCTATTTAGGTTGCAGTTTTATAAATTATATTCATAAAACTTTCTGTTTGTGATATAAATAAAAAGGAGTATTTTTCTTGGAAACGGAATCGTAATAAACAATTTCAGGACAAGTCAACTTGGAAATTTATTGGAATTAAATAGCAACGCGTTTTCGCGCCAAGCGTTGTTCCACATTCTTTCGCGAGAAGTCCATGACATTAATCAAAGACGACTATCTTCATTTTCTACTCGTTTTCCTCTCCCCGACATCGTTCAACCCTATGGCAATTTTTCTGCAAAGCAATGTTCGCCTGTCCTTCCATCTGTTTTAAAGCACTTGTTTGTTCAGGAACGTTATTCCCGTAAATTGTATTTTCATGATCGTCCATCAATTACTAAAGTAACTTGAAATTTATCGTTGGATTCCTTTAAAACGAGAGTGACAAACGTTCGCGGTTTCATTCACCGATCGAAAAACAATCGATGCTGTATTTCGATAATTTATGATGCAATTACTATCGTATTACGATGGATGTGTATACTTGCAGTTTATTTACTCGTAACGATGAAACAATCGTATCGTTAATCTTTAGTCGTTAATTATTGACGAGTCACGAAAATTTCGATTCAATCTTCGATTAAAGAATCGTCCTTTCGTCTTTTGCATATCCTGGAATTATATCAAATAAACTCGCGATATTGCTATGTTTCATGCGTGCGCACAGCGCGAAGGCGTTCCATTAAACTTCGATTTCTTCGGCAAACAAAGTTTATTTGCACCGTGCTTACAACAACGTTCTCGTCGTGCTGTTACAACTTTACCTATTCGTGTCTTTTTAGGAGCAAACAAAAGTTGGGAATCGAAGAGAGAACGACGAACGGAGATATACGTAAAAAGGAGCGAAAAGGGAAAAGAAGATGGGAAAAAAGGCAAACGTGTAGGAAAGGGAAGATCGAAAGAAATTTTCTTGTTCGTAGCTATCGAATAGTTGCGACAGAAGCGAGAAAAATCGCGAGGATCGCGCAAAATGCCACACGAACCGCGTACATTTTACGAGACAGAGTAGATTACAAGAAATATATTTCGAGGCCGTTCGTTTCATCTATTCTATGTAGAATTTACGAGGCGCGATCCTTTGGAAGAGGACGCGTAATCGGAAAGTTATCTACGGCTAGACACGTCGTAAAGAAAGAAGACGTTAAGGCGGCTGCGATAGCAAAGATGACGGAGGATAGGGAAGGGAGAACGAGATTAAAAAATATATCCTGCGAGCTGCACAATTCCACTCTGGCAACGATCGATCATTCGTACATATTACCATTCCCGTTGCCGAAGTATAGAAAGAGAAAGAGGAAATCCATCTTCTCGTGGCGTTTGACGTTGACGTCGACGGATATGTACTACTATCACCGCGACGCCAGAGGAAGATCCTGAAATACTTTGCCACCACGCGAATGGAAAATAAAAGTGTCAACGTTTTCGGAATGGTCAGCGTGTCACGGGTTTCATTATGTTTTATTACATTTATTCGCTAGCTTCTCACGCGTAAACCTTTTCTCATATACGAGTGTCTGACTATAAAGAGCAATTTCCCCTTTGATCAATGGTCTATAGCTGTGGAGATACGCGTGGAGAATGCGAGACGATTTTACGAATGTCGGAGAGATTTCGATAGACAATCGATGTTACCTTTGGCGATTCTATCGTGAGCCAATAGTCAGCGTAGATAGAACAAATATTAATTGTAGGATTTTTCATTTAAGAGCTTTTGTTTCGTCCGAGTGTACGATTCCTTTCCAGTTTTCGGTCGTCTATTTTTCGTACGTGTTGACAAACTTCATATTTTTACCACAAAGAGCTGGTTTTCGTGTCTTTGCTTTTGCCTTTAGATCGATTCTTTCGAAAGAGCAACGCGCGGCCCATTCACTAGCTTTGATGTCACGTTCCGGGGAAGAGATTTTTGATGTTTTCGGACACAGGAAGTGCCCTTTCACGATGTACCTTTCGATCGGAAATAAATTGCGATTTATTAATTTTTCAAGAAATCGATACATATTCCAATTCTTCGTAATTTCCTTCGTAATTTCATCGTGCCGCTACATCGAGGATGATAACGCTGCAACTTGTAACACGATTAGGGTGTACAATTATTTTCATTAGCTGCAAGAAGAAAGAAAGCGTTTGGAATTACGCGGAACGTCTATCGGCGCACGTAAAATCGGAGATCGGTTAGAATCCGCGGTTGTATCGCTTCGTTGCAGATGCCAGAGAAAATAGAAAATGAAAATAGCAATTTTACGGTAGCGAGAGGTGAAAGAATGGAGGAAAGGATAGTGTAGAGAACGTCTGAAGAAGCTGACGTGCTGCAATACCTGAAAGACGAGAAGCGAACCGAACAGTGCACGAAAGAAAGAGTAAGAAAAAGAACGAGGAAAGACGAGAAGGAGACAGGCGTGATTCGAATCCAACGAAACACGAAAAGAAGGAGCGAAAGACCTCTTTGCCATCTCGAGACTTCTCAACGATCCCTTCAAACTCCTTTCTCTTCCCTTTACCTACTTCGTTCCAGTTTTATCGAACTTGATTAATGCTCGCGATACGAAACAAAGGAACGAGGCAATAATAATCAAGTGTTTTAAACGTACATAATACCAATTACTTTTTATCGTTATGCTTCCTTTTTCCTTCAAACAGACCACTATTTGAAATCATTAAACAGATATAGAGCTTTTTCCTTATTTTCATTAGATTTTTATACACAAAACGAGTTATCTCGCCTAAAATTTCGAAATAAATCTTTCCACTCTTGGGAAATCTTGGAAATTTTAGCTCGATTCCTCGCTTTGTTCGTACAAACTCGCGATTCTTCCTCAAGCACTCGATACTTCTCAGTTCCACCATCCTATTCCCTTAATTCGTAGTTTTCGTTTTTTCATAGAGCGTTGACTATTTTCCAATTCTTCGTTGCTATTGAGTTTTCCACGGTACCGGCGATCCCGGCCCAAGCACCGATTTGTAATATTGAAGTGCGATCAGCCGTGTTGAGAAAAGGCATGGTATACAGAGGCGGGCAACGGAAACAAAAGAGGTCGACAAGCTAACGTGGCCCGAAACGAAGAACGAAATTGCGATTAGTCTGCGACCTCTTCTCGTCTAGCAATCCATTAGCGAGTCGCGGGAAAGTCGAAAGTCCCGGTCGTCTTAGGACGCCTCGAGTCCTCTGATTAAAATTCGCGATACTGCCTGGTATGAAAAGCCGCCTTTGGTCTTCTCGCGAACGCGTGACCCGATCCTCGGTGGTCGACGCCGTCGACATCGCCGGCACCTTCGCTGACGCTGTGTTCCTGCCATCGTGTTTCCATCGTCGTTCTCACAATGTCTCGCCTACTACGTCCCTTTCGGTTTCTATTCCCGCGTTCTCTCGAAGTGAAACGCACGGGTCGACGGGAAACGCGGAAAGAAATTATACTGCCAGTGCAAAATGCCAGTGTCCCTGACAAAAAGAATGGGAGTAAAGAGGAAAAAGTGGGACGTGGTGCAGAAGAAGCTGGGATACGCGAGCCAAAAAGGTCAACAAGAATACGGCGACTACTTTGATGGCGAACAGGGTAACGAAAGAACGGAGATTACGATGACGCGAAAGTAACCACGCAAGATGATTAATGGACTTTTCCTTCGACTATCGTTTCTTCGAAGATCGTCCAGGACGAAAGGGACTGATCACGATAAAACCTGAAATCGCGCGGATCGCAGCTATTCTACGCCCGACGAGCAACACGGCTGACTGCGACTAAAATATTTCCAGAAAATATTTTCGCATGGAATATTTCGAGAAGAAAATGTAAGCCTTTTCTTTCTTCGTTTTACGTTGCTGGGAGAAACAACTTACAAGAGAAAAATATTTCGGTACACATACATATGCATCACCGGGATTTTTCGAGAGTCCGAAAGTTTTGCCAGAGCCACACGGAATTTCGCTTAAATTCGACGTACTTGGTCGGAAAGAAATTCGATCCCTGTGTCGTTAGTTCTTAAATTCATAGCCGTTGATTATAATTGAAATTCGCTGTGGAATATTTATTTCAGAGTAAAATGTTTGTTTACGCGGAATAAAGTATTTTTTGAAAATTGGATACTGTCAAACAGTTTTCAATAGAAGTGCTTGAAATTCTATGTTAGAGAACGTGCACGTGAGGTAGACACAGTGGAAAAAATACATGAATAGGTGATGCTCGAGCTTAGAGAGGATAAAATCCTGCTGGATCCGCGAAATCTGAAATATTTTACGCTTTGGTTCCCTCGGTCACTTTGACATTCGATTTAGATTTTTCCAGCTAACAGTAATTTACTATCAACCAGATACAATATTATATTACATCCTGAAAATCGAACATTTCGTCGTATCAGTTCAATTGCATTAACATGTACTACACTTTTTATTAACATATTTTTTACTATAATATTAGGTGATCCGAAAAGTTTCTTTCATTTTATAAGGGAATGATAGACACACAATATTTTTTGTTTTCTATTAGTTTGTCGAATTATGTACGAAAATAATAATAGAAATACAACGAAATGGGTCATACCCAATTCAATAAAATAATATAAAACAGAAATTGTAGTTCTATTATCACCTCATAAAATGAAAGAAACTTTTCGGACAACCTAATATCTACAAGTTGCTGTCTTCTGTAGTTCTCAGTTCATATCTCTACCCATCGAAGCTAACGAAATGTTACGTTCAAAGAAATAACAAAAGGGATCGGTCTGGCAGTAAAATTCGAATGAATTGAGAACTTTGCAGGATCTATCGGCGATAGCTTTTACTTCCATGAAAATATCAATCTTGCAGATAAACACGTGGTGGATCTTTGGGACTTTGTCATGCACGTGCCATTGACGAAAAGGATGAGATATTTGATCCTGAAAATTCCATTCCGAGAATCCTTGCCGATAAAGTGGACTAAGAACACGGAATAAGTGATATGCAACGAGTATCTTACGACGGGGATAAAAATCGAGTTTGATCCTCCGGATCTGTATACTCCGCCTCTTGGTCCTGGTCCAGCAGCACCGCTCAGACTATTTTCTGACTACGTAAGTCTACACTATAAAGAGGTAATCGACGAAATATTCATACGGCTTTGTATCGACAAGTACAAACGGATGATTTCACTTTCAGAAACTTTTTACGTTATTAAATTATATATAATATACATATTATGCAGAAAACTTTGACGAGGAAGGACTATCGTTATTATATCGATGAAAATTGAAACGAATCTGTAAATGAATATAGAAGTTAAAAGTTAAAATTTATTGACACACCTCTGCCTTTTTTCAGTGTTCCGCAAACATCTGTTGTATTTTGCAATCATTTTTATGCGACTTGTACAAGTGGTTACAAAAAGTATTTATTATATCCTTCACAGACCAATTAATTAGACCAAAGAATATTAAATTTCACGTAATTTCGTAGTTGTTTCTATGCGATTGCAAAAATTTGATGCTATGGAAATAAAATATAGAAAAGTATGAAATACGAGAAATATGAAAGAGAGCGATTCGTTGAAAAATAAGGAAGCATATCGATACCGTTTGTAGTCGCTGTCCGCTATCATAATCACTGGCAAACAAAATCATACGAACGCGACACCAGCCGCGAAAGCATTTAGACTCGATCATCTTATAATTAAAGAAGGTATCGATATAACATGTTGCGAAAATTGCCACACGGTTCTATATAGCATGATTTAATAAGTGTAGTATCAAAATTGTGGTTTAGAGCAAGGACAAGAAAATCCATCCGGTTTATTTGAAGTTAAGTTTAGTTTTATCCGCACAAGCAATACCCAATACAAAAACTGACTACTTCCAACTGGGCTTCCAACTTCTGTCTCCTCAGGTCAAAAATTGCTGACCCTCAAACCTCGTATCCTTCTCCCACTCCTTTACTCATTTAGCTTTGGCGTCACCAAGGCATACACTCTTACTTACACTCTCTCTCTCTCTCTCTCTTCCCCAGCACTCTTACGCTTCTTAGTTTATACCTTAAACTTACAACGTATACTATCCCGAGAAACTCGAACTTAAATATACAATAAACCAAGCGTATACTCCCCTTTTCCGATACTACATAAGTTTAGCACGGTTTCGAGAGGAGGGTTGACTGTAAAACAGTGCGAGATGTAACAGCGTTAAGCGTATCTTGCAATCGTTAATTTCCACACGTGATATCGAAGTCTCTCAAAATTCGAAGCTAAACTGGACAAAACTTTGAAAGACACGAACAGCACGAAACATAGCGAGTAAGATAGGAACGAAGACGCGTTTAAAGAACAAACCCGGTCTTCGTAGCCGTTTACAACGCCAGGGGCCTGTTTGCCTGGCTATGCGCCTTTAATGGAATGTCAACTTCCCGCCGTCGAAATCTTTTTGTGAACCGAAAACGGGCTTTCCTTCGAGTCTCGAATAATTATGGAAAATTCTCAGTACCACGAGAAACGAAATGTTTCGCCCGGATGCATCGTGGGTGCGGCTCGTCTTGCGTACCGTGGATCGATAAAGTGTCTGAATGAGACCGTCACCGGAAATAGCGCGATGAAACGTTGTTTACGCTTCGCAATTATTTCACAGGTTGATCGATCGTTGGAAATTCGAGGAGCAGGATAATTAGCGCTTTAAATGGCGCGTAAATATCGTGAGAGTAATTTTCAAAAGTAAACTTATAATTTAGATAAATGCGTGTCGTAATTCGTATCGCGAGCTAAAGCACGAGCGACTTCGCTCGTTCGAATACATCGCGTACCGCGTGAATTTCTCAGAATAAAAAATTATTAATAGTTTGCGTTATGTTTGTACGCGTAATACTTTTGACTTATCGTCGTGTTCTATTAACTCGCCACGTGTCAACGAACAACAGAATAATTTTTTCAGAAGCGTCTTATTTTTTCATTCGACTTTACCGTGATACTTTAGAGATTCATAAGAAATTTACCGGATCCAAACTCGTTGCAGCGATTCCTTCAGCTGGATGAAAAATCGGGTAATTGCAGAAGTTATGGCGAAAGTAACGTGGAAGCAACGGCATAATCATACGCGCTGTGAATCGTATCAAAACTTTATTTATTAAACAGACTTATAAGTTCTCGTTATGAGACTCGCTTTGTATCGTTTCATAGGCAGCCACTCGTCGTTGGGACACGGAAAACGATCGAGTTTTTCGAGTAGAGCAGCAACCAATTAAAAAGTTCGTTACTCACAGCGAAGACGACACCGTGGCGGCCCTCGTCAACGAAAACTTTTCCCGGGAAAAGTAGGAGTTACTTTGGCAATGGCTGCCGGCTATGCGACAAATAACACCGACTATGTCCCCGCTCAACTGTTCTCGAGGACATAATTAATTGCTACACGCAAATACAAATTGCTCTGTTTCGTTTATTCCGTTTATCCATCCCTTTATCAACCAGCTCACGCACTTAACGCAATTTTTCGCACAAACGACGCATACCTTTTACCAGAACATTTAGTTTATCGTACTTTCATAATGAAATCTTTAATTTCATAAGCGTTTTAAAAGTAGTTTATCTACGCGCTGACATTTTAAGAAGATTAAAATATGGATGAAACTCGAGAAAAACTGCATGAAACATACAGGGTGTCCCAGGTTCTTTGCACGAGGTAGTAATAGCACATTCTACGAGTAAAGATAAGAAAAAAAAAAAAAGAAAAAGAAAGAAAATAAATAAAGTCGTTTCAAGCGCAGCTTTGTCAAGTTTCTTGAATGCGGTCGTAGGTATTACGTGAGTCCTAGCTCATCCAGGGAATGTACCGTGTCTATCTTCAACGTTTTTCATCGGCCATCAGGCGCCAGATTTCAGCGTACTATCACCGAAAAGCACTCGATGCTATTCTCGCGAACCTCGGTGAATAGCTTTTTTTGTCGAACTGATTTAATCATATCCGGGACAGCAGACAGGTTTATTGGTGTTAATAGTACACACACGCTGGACGTTACTTTCTACGTGTAAAGCTTGCAAGTTCACTTCTGGCACCTAGAAATATTAGCTACGTACATATCAAGATGAATATTTCCAATCCCCCCAAATAAACAGAGAACGTGTTAAGTTATGAGCTTTTAAAATGGAAAAGGAAAATATTTATCGCGTTTCGCAATAGTTGTACGCAGTGGGAATGTAACGTGATTTTCCATTTTCAATTTCATGTTACCCGTGACTTGGCACGCACGATACAAACTTGTTAACTCTATGGTGCACGTGTCAAGCCTGATAGGTTTATTACTCGTCTCTCCTCGGTTATTATTTGATCAGTCTTCGTGTGGAAAATAACCATCAAAATGCAAAGATATATATTTTTTTATTGGTATTAACGGTTCAATATATTCGAGCAAAAGGGCGTAGTTAAAGAAATGTATATTTCGTAACGTAAAACAAAACGACTTCTCAGGCTTCTCAGGCTCAACGTGTGTTCTATAAGATTAAATACGTTTTATCGACGCTATACTGTATCGAAATCTCGTAGAAAGCGACGTTCGTTACGACCATTATACTTGCGCTTGAGCAGGTCGATGCAAAATTCCACGATGCTTACAGTAATTAACTGGAAGGTATTGAAAAAGTTAGAAGAGAAAGAGACAAACTACGGCCGGACACCATTGCTGACAAGAAGTTGAGTGGTATCCGGTACAGGAAGGTGGCGGACATGAACGAAAGTAGAGCCGATAAGTTGGAGAATTCTGGAAACGAATTAATTTCCTGTGACGTTTCCTTTTTCAGTAAATTGTTCCTAGATTACTTGCCCTTGCTTCTCTGCGATTTGCAACCGTCATGACGAAGATAGACTGGAATTTAATTCTTAAATACTTTTTCTCTTGATGCTTATGTTTGTTCACCATATATATATATATATATATTATATATTTGAAAGCGCATATTTAAATTTACGATCTCATAGGTGTCATAGATTTGCCTGAGGTTTGTAACGTAACGAGTATTTATAACTGTATTTATAACTCTACTCTGGGGGGGTCTGGAAATTCAAAGGTGAGATAACGTGTTTATAATTAATGCGATGACTATGCAGCATTTGGGTATAGATAATACGAACCTACGCTGCACCTTTACTCTAAGCCACCTAGTATATCGATGCTATTTATTTATTTTATTGCTTCTAAATATTGCTGCCGAATGCGACTACTAAATTGACTCTTTTCATTTGAGAAACAGGAAATAAGGATACCGAAGTTAGGAGTTGTACAGAAGATTGACAAAAGATTAAAAGATGATCTATAGCCAGAGAAAAGGATAAAAAGAGAGGAATAGAAGTTGAGAGCAGAAAAAGAAAAAAAATTGAAGAGTCGTTTAAAGGAAGCTGAATGAGAAGGAAGAAAGAAAAAGAGAAAAGAGTAAGTTAGAGGCAATGGATATAAAAGAATTTACGAACTGATACAAAGGGGGTAGTCGGATGAAACGCTTGGCTAACATCAGAAAGTCATTAATGAATCTTTGACAATGCGAATCTGTGATGTTTCAAGACTGACTTCGAAGATCGGAAACTTTACATGTTTCCATTAATAACGTTTGTAGATAGTAGATGTGAAAAATGGACACGTCGAAGCGACATTTATCAAACGTTTTTAAATGGAATAAGTTTTTAAATTTTTGTTCCGGCGATTTCGAACGCTACGTATAGTCATTGAAATTTGTTTTATACGTGCCATGTTGGTTTACGGTATGTTGCAAATCCCGATCACGGTGGAAAAATTCGGTTTTGAAATATAAAGTCTGAAAAGGCTCGTAAACACGAATTGCGTGATTGCGAAACTAAAATTTGTTGGCGAAACAACTGGTAGACGTATTTGAAAAAAATGCTAGATATTTTTGAATTGGTCGTAGATCGGAATGAAACTGTTCTTCGTCGAAACAAACCTACGAAAACAAGCTGAGTTCGAATAGCAATGGATATCTGTAAAAGAGATGCTCGAATGAGAAATTGAATGGGAAAACAAGGCGATACGTGATAAATCGTGAAAATACGAAACTGAAACATTTATAAAAGATAAGAATTTATATTTTGCGATACCTGTATCCCATCTCCGCTTTAGATCAAAAGCTTCGATAAAAATTATTTGAACGATAAAGCGTTCTCTTTTGTTTCTGCATGATTTATGATCATCGATAATTTATTTCGCTTCATCCACCATATTGATCATACCAAGTTTAATGTTCCACAAAACATCTTTTTTTCTATTGCAATAGTGCAATAGAAGGTCTTGCAATTTATTGCAAGTATCCAGAATTGAACCAATTCTGCCTTCAACGATTTATCTATCATAATTAATCAAAAAAAAATGGATATTACATAATAAACGAAAGAAATAAATATCGCATATTATCTATATACGATTTTGAATTTCGGCCAAGTACATAGCTAATTGTACAAAAAAATCCTCCTCATTTGACCATCAAACCCATGCGTTAAATGAACAGCTATCCCAACAACGTAAAAAGACTAAAAACAAAAAAAGAACGAGCACGCTTTCAATGACTCAATACCCAGCGACTACAAAAACGATAGTTCTCACCGGGATTTCACGGCACGGAACCCATTCAGCTTCAATCACCACCTCTCGGTGCAACAAAAATCTACGCTTTTTAAAACGCGAATCATTCAGTGTGCAGGTTATACGTATTTTAAAGTCGACCGGATCCCGCCACCCCGCCTATCTCTAAAGAACACCTTCCCTTCGCCAAATGGCATTCGAACGTTAATTCGATGCTAACGGACATCACGCTAACGATTAAACCAAACATCGTATAAATTTCATCAGGCGCGTACTACCGTCCGTAAACAACCATCGGATCGATATCGACACGTATCGATGATGTTTCAACAATTGCGCGAGAAATATCGGAAGATATCGTAACTTTCAGATTACTGATATCAATTTTCAATACGAATGTTTTCCGAGCAATAGCAAACCGATACAAACATCGAGTCAATATGTATAGTTGATACTTCATGGAAGTATCGATATCTCTGTTTATTACCTAACAAAATTATCGATACTTTATGTACTGCTTTCATACTCTACAACAGCGATTTCCAATTCTTTTCATCTCACGACACGCATAATTTCCCTGGTAGACCAAAAGGTATATCATATTTGGTTCAAGATAGCGCGTTCACACCGGATAGCTGTTATTATTATTGTTCGACAATCCGAGGGGAAAGGAGGTCAGTGCTCTTAACTAAATAGCCAGATATTACATGTTTCAAAAATGTTTGAGCCCGGATTGAAAATCATGGCTTGATAAAATCGCAAATACTCGAATTTGATATTTCAGGACGCTGATACTGATATGTGTCAGATATTGCCTCGAAAGTATGGATACTACAAAAAAACCTTTTCAATTGATTGACACTTCCGAACAGTAGCATATGATGCTGGACCGATAAGAGTTTTAATTACATCGCGTATTATCGAATTTTCGTCGTAAAAGACAATCGTCGATACGTTAAAAAAAAAAAAAAAAAAAGGAAGAAAAAAGAGAAAAGGAAGAAAATGAGAAGAGACATATGACTACAGGAAGAATAATTTGATAAGCTGTTCCGTATCCTACCTGATTATTGCTGCGCGCCCGGTTCACTCATTTCGCGACTCTTTTATTTACTTTTCCCTCTTGTTCCTCCTGCTCCCTCTCTTTCTCTCCCCTTTTTTGCAATATCCACAAAACTCATAGACTTCCAATCTGTTTCAGTAATAACCAGAGTAAACGATCGGACGTGACGTCACTCGGTTCGAACGCCGGCAAGTCGAACGATTTGGAATTGTCGGTTTGCGTGTATGTATGCCGAGTATTCTGACATGTAAAGCGGACAACAGTAGTCCAGTCAACGGCACGGCCATTACACGTTAATGTTGGACTTTGTTTGCCTTGAAAATTGATGCTCGCTATACCGGCCTCTGGTTCACCCTTTCGACCTCGTAACCACCGACTCTTGTTGCTTCTATCCTATTTTTTTCTCCTGCCTCCACCCCCGTATCCCTTCGCCGCATGTCTGTCGCGTTTTCCGCGCGCGAAACCGATACGTTTTATCAGGAATCGTTCGAATGTAAAATTCTCTGTCGTTTCATTTTGTATTTACGAGAGAGCGTGTTACCTTCAAACAGAGATATCATCCGCGAAATCTCGATGCTCGCTGTTTCGATTAATGCCAAGACCGATCTGACGCGCCGAAATTCTTTCGCCCTTATGTTTTAATACAGCTTCCGATTGCAAATTGTACTTCATTTTTAACGGAATGCGCGCAACGTTCCGTACACCGTGGCTACGCTATTTCCGAATTTTGTGCACTCGTAAATCCCGCTTTTCTCGCCTTTCGAAGCGTGTCAAGAATTAACTTACATAAATACGGGGACTTATATTGGGTTGGCAACTAAGTAATTGCCTATTGCGATATCGCCTAATGACAAAATCCGCAATCACTTAGTTGCCAACCGAATATTTCCAGATAAAAGATTTAACACGTTGATTATCATATCGTGATCGTTTTTTTTTTTAGGATGATCAAAATAGGATAAGTTTCACGGGCTAAACAATTTTCAACGAGGCGAATATGACTCGGATAACATTGTCGGTGTAATGTTTGACTGAAATCAAACGTTTCACGGTGTAGCAATCTATCGTTACAACAAAATATATAAAATTGGCGTGGCAGTCAACGTCTTTATCTATTGGGGATCAAGAAATACGTAGTACGTGAGATCACAATACTATACATATTTCAACTTCTTCGAATCTCGTGTAATTGAAGAATCTAGGCAGAAGAAACAGTGGGAAAAAATACTATTTGCAAGGGGATCTTTGAAATTCCTTTTCACAGCCACTAGGTTAGAGAAACAGATCTGAATAACGTAAATCGATCGAAGAAAAATTACAAACGAGACGTTGCGTCGACAAAACTTTGGCCCTTAATGTGTTAAACGACGACACGCAGAAATTGCTCAAGGTAAGATACTTTGTCATTTGCGAATTTTGGAATCGCTATGTTGCCTTTGCATCTTGGGTTTGCAACTCTCGTTTCTCGATCAATGTTCTGATTTTTATCCCGCAGTACTTTGACCTGATGTAATTTCGTTTAGCTAGCGTCAGACTGGAAACGTTTTATAGGTGAACAGTAAAAGATTTTACAACAGAGCCGTGCGATAAGGAATCGGCTTGCGTTTAAATTTGCTTTGTCAGATTTATAGCGTACCGTATCTTCGTACTCTGCTAATTTAAATCTGCGCCATGGTAGACGAATAACTAGGATCTTTCATAAAATTTAGCCATACCAGAGACTAGAGATCGATGATAAGCTACCAAAGCGACTTTACGGCCGCATAGATAAAGTCAAAAGCGAGTAACTGCATAGGTTATTGCACGATATATTTTCTCAGTTGTCGAATAGGTATCTGGTCTTTTGTTGCGCGCAAAACTCTAGACATATACGAGATTGGTCGTCGATCAGACCTATCGATCGTTACTATGAAAAATCGATGACTGGAAGTGGAAAATTGTAGTAACACGTTTTTGATTTAACGCGTGGTATAAGTCTTCATAGCAGAGAAATTCTTCGTGATAATTAGGAAAGTACCATGTGTGCTATTTATGTATCTACAATGCAAATGTATTTATGTTAGCGAATTGTTAATACTCCGAAAAGTTTCTTCCGTTTTATAAGATGATAATAGATGAACAACAATTTCTTATACTATTTTATTGAATTAGATATGATCCATTTCGTTATACTTCTATTATTATGTTCGTGCATAATTCAATGAATTAACTAAACTAATAGAAAACAAAAAACATTGTGCGTCTATTATTTCCTCCTAAAACGAAAGAAACTTTTCGGACAACCTAATACATGAAAATTAGAAACCAAGAAAAATGATTTTTCGAGAATAAGGAATCTCTGACAAAACTATCATGAAATACTCATAGAGGATCTACTTGTGTCATACTTGACCTCATCGTCCTAGCTATTGTATCAATTTAATATAAATATACGTATATAATCGAAGTATGTCACGTATTCTGGATAAAAATCAAAGCGTACTTATATCGTCGTATAATTCTACTTGAAACACTTACCGATCGTCGTCAGCACCGTGAGAGAATATAAAAAGGCTTTGGCGAAGTTCCACTCGTATTCCGGTATCCGTCTTTCTGTCACGGTATCACTAGCGGAACTTCCGACATATGTTCCGGCGTTCTGGGTCGCTATCATGTCTTCGGTGATCCTCTTCACCAGTTGATCCTGAAAACGTGCGATTTCCTGGGCAGCCAGCCTCGTCCAGTTCTCACGGTAAAGAATGTTCAAACTCTCCGTAATTATCCATATATTTTCCACCGTCTTCGCTCGTGCTTCGTGATTAACCTTAATGGCAAAAAAAAAAGAAAGAAAAAATATCCTCATTAAAATGATACAAATACAATTTGGCGAAAATATATTTCATGTACGTACGCGCTTACGAAAAGTTGCTGATTTAAGAAGGAAAGGAAGAATCGCGTGGAAGGAAAATTTTTATTGGAATTTATCAGCGTCGAAGAATAACAGCGCATGATAGATATGGATAAGACGAAGAGAAACTGGAAATATCTTTTCCAGCCAGAAGACTCTACGGAACGAGTATCGCTTCAAAGAAGGAAGAAGAAACTAGTTGGCGACGACCAATCGATAAAACTTGGTTGAAACGGAGCGCCAACGCTAGAACGCACCGATAATTCGATTGATTCAGGTTCACTGAGGTCATCTCAGGTAGGAAAACGGGATTCTGATCAAAGATGCAACGATAAGTCGAAATTCGTTACCGTTTCGCTTAAGCGATAATTGGGAAAGAATCAAATACCGTCATGCTTATTCGAAGCAGCGCGTCACCACCGATACTACACGCGAGTAACGTTGATGCAATGGCACTGATTCGAACGCGGATATAGTTCTTTTCAAAAGAAAGATCAATTGCTAATTGGATGATTTTTCGGTAAAGTCTTTTCGATTGTATCTTTACCGTTAACCATTCGATTTATTGCCTGTGTATTTTTCGGTAAAAAATATTTTGTACAAAATAGTTCGATGGGGGGAAAATTCCGATATCACGAAAAAATTTCTCTGAAATCTATAGAATGGAAAGTAACAAAATGTCCATGTTTCAAACGGTCGTAACAGCAAGTAATATAAGATTTATTTCGCTTTAATTTATGAAACATAGCTCGAGAGAAAGAGCGTTCGTTCGTAACAGCGTGAATCGTTACGTGGCAAGTGACAAATATTCAAGCCATGTGAACCGTAAAAATGCAACAATGAAAGGAAAAATGAAAAAAAAAAAAAAAGAAAAAAGCGGGAGGAAAAAAGGGAAGAAAAACCGCCGGGTGGAAATCAATAGTTGTGCACTCACTTGCTTTAGCCAAGCGGTGGTATTCCGTCTAGTAGGCTGATTCTCTGCTATTGTGGTAGCAAGTGTCCTTTGTTGTATCCCGGCATCGGTACCGCCCTCGATGGCAAGGAAGATGAAGCTACCGAGTAAAGTGTAAGCCACGAGGAGGGCACATATTCCAAGGTTTATAATACAACCTTTGAGAAAGGAGTGCTGGCTGGCCTTGTCCGGCACTCCGCCGAAGCAAAGGCACCTCACTTGTCTCGACGGATGTGTTTTCGAGCGGTCCGATGTGGACCTCTTCAAGGACGATGTATTGCCATTGTTCGCGGGCTTGAAGCCCTCGTAAGCTCTGTAATGTCTCGCGCTGTCCTTCTCCATTCTATTTTTTCCCTTCCTACCGGATCACCCAATTCTGTCCTCTGACTCTCATTTGTCGAACTGTACCTTAGCACGGCCTGTCGTTCGCATTTGTCAGCTCAAGTCGCTGATAGAGGGAACCGATGGCGAGGAAGAGAAATAGGGAGATAAGAACGGCCTTCTAATCTTCTTTGAAATCCCTCGAGCTGACCTCGCGTGAGAGTCGTAACGTCACTCCTCCACGGTAAGAGTGAAACGATCGTCTCTCCTTTCTTATATTTGTGTTCGATACCAACTAGAGATCATCCGGCAGATTGTCGGGCCGATTTTTTCTCCTAGAAATACGAACGACACGGTGGGCATAGTCGAGTCGTGCAATTTACTTGGACGCGATCGAGTCGTTGACATTGATCGTGGATAGCTTCCTCGACGATTTTCTGCGCGATCGTCTGCGCGATCTCCGCGAATCCATTCCTTTTAACGGTGTCCCGTAAATAAAAGTCGTCGAAGCGTCGGATTCTTCGTTGCGAACGAGTCGCGGTTCGAAACACTCCATTGGGCACGCGGTACGGTAGAACGTTGTGAACGACTCGCGCTGAAATGTTTATGACAGAAACGTTTAAACCAGGCTCGAAAGTTGCTGCTTTCGAAATAAAAGGACAGTCGTGACGGGATGACGGGATACTCCGATTACGGTCACCGCCAATTTTTATTATCCTCTTAGAAAATGGTCGTTCGACGGAAGCAGATCACGAAGGGATTTCGTAGGATCCGAGGGAACGTTCGATCGTATGCGAGCCGGGCACTCCCGTCATTTTTCTAGAGGACGGCTGTCCTGACTGGAACGCGGCCCGGAATTCTATGGACAAAATCGATGTTTGAGATATTTTCTGGGATATTAGTTCTACCTCGGGATGAGGCTCTCTATCGAGAACGAAATCGAAAGGCTCGATCCTCGTTTTCGGGGATATTGCCCTCTTAAGGTACGCATACGTTTAAGAGATATTTATGGGTGCCGGTGCAATAACGTCGAACTCGATCTTATTAAAGAATCCGCCGACGTTATGCAACGCATAATTCTGCTTTACGAGCCTTAAGAGCGTTGTTCGATTTCAGCATCTTGCCATCGGTTAGGCGATGTTTTACCGTGCTTGCCTGCAATTTCCGATTATCCTTTGCGACCAATTTTTCCTTCGGTGGTCCCTCCTGTCTTTGATACGTCGTTAAACAATTTCAATTTTCAAACTCTCGTTCGAGTTTCGTGGAGAAGGGGCGATGTTCGTACAGTATCGAGTTGTCTCTCGACGACGCGCGTACCAATCGATTAAATCCGATCCGGTGTCACGAACGGAAACCACGTCACTGTGACACACGTAGGAGCACTTCCCCTACACGACGACGACGACGACGACGACGACGACGACGACGCCTTTTTCTCTGTTAGCGGTAAAATGGAAACTTAAATAACGGCGTAGAGTGAATTCCAAGAGTGTCTGCATGAGTCACTTAAACTTTTCTTCGTACCGGTTGAATGTAAAGCTATCAGTTCCTGCTTTTCCCATTCTTTCTCTTCTCTCGCGCTCTCGTTTCTCGCTCTTCTTCGCTCTAGTCCGCGAAGAAAAGATGGAAAAGGGGAAACGTAGCCGCGAGTAGAGCCGCGAGATGCAGACAGAAACGCAACCGGCAAGCAAGTGGATGACAACTTCAAGGCTTCATTCTGACAAACAAGATCTCCGGAATAAGTATTCTCGATGCATTTCGCGGCTGCGTGGTCCTGCGTTTCGCACGAATCTTTCACGATGCGCGTCGTTATCGTTTATCATCCTTGTTGCATTTATTTATTTCTTGCCTCCTCCTTTTTCCTTCTAGTCTCGTTCGTTCGGTCGTAGCTCGTCGATTTAACGCATCGTCGGCTCACGTGCAGCAGCAAAACTCACCGCGAAAAGCCGCTTAACTCGGTCACACTCGATCCGCTAATTTGCTCGTGTCCTGTACGCCGTGCCATCCTCGTGTATTCATTCCAGAGCCTGGCGAATAAATCAGCGGACCGCGACGCGCGAACCTGGCGACGTTTTCCTCTCGCACGATCGAGGTAATCTGCAAACAAAAGCAAGAAGGTTGAATTCGTTGAATGGATTTTATACTTGCTTTTCTTTGTTCCGCAGCAGAGTGCTGTTAAAACGCTTAATGTTTCAATATACGAGTCGTTCACATCTATGTTGACCGACCCCCTAAATTAAAACGCATAGAAGAATGAGAATCGAAAATATTATTTTTTAATTCTTCCTCAGAATTTACGATTATTCGTGTTATCTCTTTGCGACGAATAAATTTATAAAAATAACCATGAATAACAATTCCGCGTCTGGATAATGTGAAGATGGGTAAACCCTATAATAAGCGTAGTTGATCAGTTTGGCTTCTGAGAAGCTCTTATCGAGAAACGAAACTAAATGATAAAATTAGAAATCAATAAATACGTTAAATATATTTCCGTTTGGACCAAGTTTCCTTCCAATAGCGTATGATATTTTCCTCGTAGAAAGGGGCGCGTGTACGCAACTATCAACAACAAAGCCGCGATTCCTTCGATTATTAATATCACGATTTTACTATTCGCCCTTATTCAAAATGTTGATCCTCGCTGCGATCGTCGAAGAATTTCGATAGCTGTGTGTTACGACGATATTAAAAATACCACGGAAGCGTTCCTAGATTTCAACAGTGACGCCAGAGCCGTCGCTATACATTTCTGTATATACAAAATCTTCCGTGGAATCTTCGAATTTAAATATCACTGAACATCGAGTCGCTCACAGATCCTGAATCACGCGTGGATATCAAGAACTCCAAGGGCTTTAAACCGGTTGATCTTGCGATGCATTTATGGATGTCGGAGCCTGGAGAAATCGCGCTATACCCGTCACGGTTTCCGTTTAAGACGAATCGACTTTTCCTCTCCCTTGATTCACCATGCCGGCCGTACTTCCCTCCATTTTTATCCGGCAACCTTCCTACGTTTTCTTTTGTACGATCTCGCGAGTTCTGTATTAGTGGATTTGAGGATGATCATCGATTATGGTCCCTCCGCTGGAAGGTTCTCCGGTAACCGAAGGAGGCACACGAGGCAACAGAAATTCCAAAGAACTCCACCACGATTTCCCAAAGGGCCTGCCTCGATAATTCAACGTCCGGCGTCCACCTCGAATTCAACTGTCTTCTCCGGTATATCGAACCCATTGTGGCTAGTGTTGGATCTCTGATTCTTCCCGAAATGTGATACGGCTGGTACAGCCGCAGAAAAAAAAAATACACAGTCTATGAAGTTACGTTGCACCGATCTTTCGCGATTTCTCTTTATCTACTACCTTCGTTTTTATATAATTGGAGGAAATACGAAGCTGATTCGTCAGACATCATATTCCGTTGGAAAACGATGAAAAATTATTCGTCATTTTCGCGATAAAAATCACTGGTAATCTCGTTGATATTAATCTCGATACAATCTCTTGATTTAATCTCTATCGAGGAGCGATGGAACGAACTTAACGAATCGATGAGCGAACGCCACTTGAAATCAGGAATAACAGCTTTGGGAAATTAATGCAGATTATTGGAAAACCAATTTCAAAGACAAATTTTATAAACCTAGCAAGAGGCGAATGCTAAAAATCATGTATTTCTCTAAAATATATATTACAGCACGTATCGGAATACTTAGTAAATATCACGTAAAATTTAGTATTGTTACCTGTACACAGATACAGTCTATTCATAGGTACGGTCAAATATAAAAATCTAAGTACGCAACAAACAAAGGTTAAAAGGTAATTTTACCTCGTAAGCAAACGGATCGACGACGAGTAAAAAGATTCTTCGACTTTTCAATTTTCTTATCGCGATCGCTCACGGGAGAGGTTCGAGCTAGTTAACAGTAGTAATTTTATTCCCTCGATTCCTCTGTGGTTTCGACGCGCGTGAGCCGAACCTTTCAAAATTCGATACCAGCGATAAAACCTGTTTCGCTGGTTTCCTTCTGAAAACCTCGGTTTCTGAAAACCCCGACACCCGTAGAGGAACGTTTCCAAGGATTTAGCGTTCGCCGGGCTTCTTTTCTACTCGGCACCTGGAAACCAATGTAGTTCACAAGCGAGCATTGGCAGACACGCGCATCCGTATTTGAACAGGAAAATTGGCCGCATCCAGTTACCGATTCGCGTCCCGAGCAAACAAACGGCCACAAACACATCGAAACCCGATGCCGCAAACATAAAAGAAGAGACAATGAATTTGAACTCGTCGGATACTAACTCGATGCTAATTTATAGTCTGTCCTGATCGATGTTCTCGATCTTGCTTTTTACAGGCGGAGAAACGGTCTGCCTTGAGAACAAACTATCGAAGCAGACTCGCGATCGTAAATCGGCCCCCGCGACGGCGCTTCCATGGATCCTCACCTTTTCCACTTCCGTTCCGATTTCCAACCCGTTCCACACCTATTCTCTCGCCTTTCTCTTCGTTTTCTGCCTTTACAGCCCGTTTACGAACATCCTTGTGTATCCTCGTAAACGAGCGATAGTTTCTTGCCCTTTTCCTTCCTCCTTCCTTTATTGCGAACGATCGAAGACGACTCGTTCCAATTTTATGGTTTATCGGGGCTCGGGATCCAGTCGAACCAGGGCCAAACGATTCAGAGTTATTTACATTGATTTATGGGATTCGTAACACCTTTTACAAACCTTTAACCCCTGAACGTGCAATCTTTGTGGACCAAATCGGTGCACGATTTTTATTTCGCCAGAGTTGTTTCTCGGCTATATAATAATTACGTCGTGGACATTTATGCGAGTACATATATTTCTCAATATAATCGAGAAACTACAACTTGGATGAAAGAACTATTTCGTCTGTTAAACGTTATAAATGTTACTGTACTTTGGATATTCTATATATTTTTGCATATTACGTGCTTTCTATGGATCGTCACATTTGCAAATTTTTCACAAGCGAGTGAAACTCTGCAATTCGGCTAATGATATCTACATCGTCGTTTCGTCGTTCTAACGCTGCACCTTGCGTTCTTCGCACGGTTAGGTGGAAAATACGACGTGGAACGTTGTTCACACGAAATTAATATATTTCTCAGCGTTAACGTCTATTATTATCAAAGCCCGTACTTGTCAACTTTTTGTAACTACGTTCGATAGTTATCTTGCTGGCGAAATTTCTAAATTCCTCGCCCTTGTTCTTAGATCTCCGGATGTTCTTTCAGACAACTTACGTAACAAGGATAGCTATCCTTGGCATTCGCTTCGACATTTTGTTAACACTACCTCTCTCTCGTACGCAAAGCGATCCCGGCATACTTTCCTAACTTCCTAAATTGGAGTGCACCTCCGAACACCTCCGCTTCCTCCGCCAACAGTCGAGTATTCGTCTTTCGACGCGACGAATGCCACGACGTACCGACCTTAAAATTGCACGTCGGCTGCGTTTTACCTCCGAGAGCTTCCACCCATCGGAGATTGCGCCGCAGCTGGCTCGTACATTAGCATTTATAACCAATTTCCAGCGAGAATCGGGAGATAACTGGCTCAGAGTGTCGAGTGCACCGACCGACCAGTTCATCGTTGAGAATCATGGCCGTGTGACTTTATGGGGGTTGGCGTCGTTCGCGGAAACGGAAAGGGAACCGGCGGTGACCGCGCGTGCAAAAGAAAAACGAAAGGTGGAAAGAAACGTGAAAGGCACGGGAAGGGGAAGACGGCATAGCAGGTAGACGATAGAAGGGAAGCAAGAAGGGTGAAATGCAATTTCTCCGTTCGGCGCTTCTACGCTGGCGGGAGAACCACCTGTGCTCGTCTCAGCGACTTTTAAATTCGTACCATTGTCGGTTTTATTTGCTGAAAAATGTTTATTCAATTCCGTTTACCGTCACTGCAAGATATTTACCCGGTCGCTTTTGCTCGAATAGCCGCGTCGCACCACTACAAGCAATGGGAATTGGATGAGGCTGAGATGCGAGGTGGATGCTGGTGGCTTCGGGGGTGGTGAGCACAGATAGAGGATGACAGAGGGCCGAGAGAGAAAGAGAGGTAATTTCTCGCTAAGCAAAGTGGAGCAAATTTTCTAGCAAATAGAGCAACGCCAGGTAAGTGTCAAAATAGCTTTGGTTTATGAGCACGCGATATGACTTTTTAAACCCCTATCTGCTGACTATACCGAATTCGATATCCGGCTGGCTGCCAGTTTTCCCTCTATCTATTTTTATTGTGATAAACTTACGACAGCACCGTATCCGAAATATCATTCTCTATCGATAGCAAAGAATAGGAAAATTTCTTTCGATTAAATTTAAAAACGACTGCGAATATTTTATTAAACGTGGACAGATTCGTAGGATAAAATTGTTTCATCTGAACTTGAAATTTAATTTTAATAAAATACGGCGCGCTAAAAAAGCTAAACCAAATAAAGAATGAATAAATTTCTCGGTTATCTGGACTCGTCTGAAATAAACGTTTATGCGAATCAATAAATTATAAATGTGATAAATTCGTAGTAGCCTTCGATGTTCCGCTTCCATCCGATAGAACGAAAATGGAGTAATATTAGCTTTTGTCTCGATTTCCCTTCAAATTTGTACGGTTTCGTACAGCGACCAACGAAATCACAGTCGGCGATGCAAAATTTATGGCAGTGGCAATACAGGCAATCGAAAATTTCATTAAACTGGCACCGTCATGATATTCAAACTAGTCGGGATCAATGGAAAATAGGGTATACACATGGTGATACAACGTGGCCCGTTTTGAATTTAAAGCACTTATTGTGTTTCATAAGATTTTCTCCGAATTATTTCCATATTTCCTGCTTCAACGCTTTTGTTAAGCCGTTTTTCGTCGATGACGTTAATGCGATTGTTTCGAATCTAATCATTTCCTAATATAAGTATAAAAGTATAAAATCTATTAAAATACGTTGTCTTTTATTCTTTACTTATTTTAGTATTTTACAGTTTTAATTGTAAAATACCATTGATGCGAAATACGAGAAAAAAAGATACAATTCGCTGAAATTTTCCAGCAAATGTAACGTAGTAGGTGTTTTAATATTTAAGATTATTTAAGGCGTTAAGAAACTAGATAATGTACGGTTGTGATAAGAAAATGAGAAAGAGTTTCAGACAAAGCGACCGATTTTTCAATTGTTATCGACGATGCTTGCAGCTGTGACAATCTGAAAGGCTACGACCTTTAATCAAGATTCTCGAACTAATTAGGGCCGCGTCGCGTCGTCGCCTGTTCATTGGCAATTGCCGTGTTATAATCTTGCTCGTAGAGCTAACGACATCAGCACGTGAGCTACAGTACTTGAATGTAGATGCACGATGCTGAGGTGTCGTTAATTACGGGAATTCTACAATTCAAATTAGCGACATACAGCCTGCCTTTCGACGAGGCGCATTATGCATCCGCCCAGAGAAAAAGAACAGATTATCTAAAAAGCGAAAAGGATAAATCTCTTTAAACAAAATGAAATTAAGTTAAAATAGATTAAAGTTGAATCAATCGATCAATCATTTGATCAATTAGATCAAAATGTCTACTAACAATCGTTAAGTACACGTCGATAAAAACTTCAACGAAAGAGCAGAATATCTAAAACGCGAAACAAATAAATCTTTTTAAACAAAAGGAAACTACTGATCAAATGTAATTTAAATTCCTACGAATATCGTACGCTCCCACGAATGCTTCGGCGAAAGAACAGATTATCTAAAAGATGTAAAGAATTAATCTCTTTTAACAAAATTAAATTACCGATTAAACGTAATACAAATTCCTGGTAGTAATAATTACAAAGAACAGAGAAGAAGAACCGACTTCGACAAGACCGCTCCGCTAAGAGAACAGTTTATCTAAAGAATGAAGAAAGGACAGAAGCTTCTTTTCAAGCAGACTTAAATTACTGGTTAAAACGTAAATTTAACAAATATTAAATAAATCTCTGCGAATGATTGTTAAGAACACTCCAAGAGGAACTGAATTTTGGGTCGTCCAAGAGTCGTCGGATGCACCCAGTTCGATTGATAAACCAAGCCCAAACGAGTCGTTACTCGAAGTACTTGCATTTGTAACCTTTTTACGAAAGTCCATTCGGTTAACCTTAGAGACATTCGAACAAGAACTGAACGTGATGAAACATCGTTAGACGTCGGCTGGGAAAGGCGCGACAAAAAACTATCACACTTGGACAAATAACGACGATACATTCCTCGCAGCTGTTTGCCAAACTTTATCACCATCGTTTCGGTGCACACGGGCGCATCGATATTTCCGCACGTACACCGTACCGTGCATTTACACGTGTGCGAAAACCTGTGCACAGCCATAAGCAGGTGGAACAACCTCGAGAAAAAGGGTCGCAACTTGCAGACAATTTCTGTTGTTTCACGTAGCCGTTCCTCTGTTTTCGCGCTTCTAAACGGCAGAAACAACCGCGTATGGAATAAAAGGAGACAGAGACAGTTGGGTTATTCGGAAGAACCGAGAACCACGAACAATGTAGCGTTAGGTAAGTGGTATTGATCCATTATTGTGTTCGCGACCACGGATCTTCGTGCTCTCGGTCAGAACACGGTTTTCTGCGAATTTCGAAGCGAGGTTTCAGGCCAACTTTAACTACAATGAGAAGTGGAATACTTGCGTTATACTTGGCGGAATATTTGCAAGCGTGTAGGTAGTAGATACTCGACAAAAATATCCTCGAATATGAGAAAAATATATCGAGATACGGAGATATGGTTTTCAGGAACGAGAAACTTGTTCAAGCAAATGATTTTATATAAAATATTCTAGACGTATTGTATCGTCTTCTTTAAAATCGGAGACGACTCAGGAGGAAAGTGCGTTACGCGTCGCATCTTTATATAAACGCGTGTATAATAATTCCGGGTCACGAGAACGATAATTTGCATTCGGTTACGTGAAAATTGATATTTACGTTCGCTGTAATCTAGATTTCTTCCTCTATTTGTAATCTCTCGGATAAAATAACAGGACCTACGTGGACGTCGAAAACACAAAATAAGGGGGCAATAGAGTAAGAATTATTACGTTTGTTACCTTTTATTCGTCATTACGATGTGAGAAAAAGTTTCGAGGTAAAATGAATTCAGAGATTGCAGAAGAAAATAAATCCTTTAAAAATTTGTCGAAAGAACAAAAGATGGGATGCTCTTCGGTTAAAATGAAAAGGACAATGACGCGAGATACAGAGATAAAGAAAAGCAGAAAAGAGCAAAGATAATAGAAGCGGAGATAACAACATGGCATACAAGATGGTTGCGGAGCGTGAAAAAAAAAAAAAAAAATAATAATCTACGACTTATGACATCCTTTCAAAATGGTGTGCTTGCTTTCTCGTATACAACCTGGTGAATATGGGCACAACGAACCGATGTGTAACGCTGCAAAATGGAACAAGGTTGAAATTTGTGTTCCGAGATGAAATTCTCTTCTGTACGTAACCAACGATACTTGCGAAGGCGTATCCGTTCGGGAGAGTCCTTTCTCGATTTAGCTTGTTAGAGAATGCGGTTACGCGATGCCATCAGACGAGAGCGTATGCTCGTATTTTCCGAAATTAGCGATGCAAGGAAGCTTACTTCGCCGTGAAAACTCGTTCCCAGTTTTTCCGGATTCCTGTCTGGTTAAGATTCTCGTCAGCTCTCGACGGACAGACGTATCTATGTACAATTCCGTTCAAAATGATAAATATCGATTAGTATCGAGCAACGTCGTGGAATTTATGAAATTCTTTGGAATTATGTAAAAATGTACAACTCTTTTCAACGAAATATATTTCCTTTTTTTTTGTATCTATAATATCTACAGTCTAATGCCATAATGTTAATAAACAAATACTAAATTGATAGGATAACACGCAAAATAGAAGATAATAAACGAAAGAAGACAATTGATTTTATAAACGCGAAAACGTGATTGTTTATTAGTACAAAAATGGATTAGAAATGATTGGTTGGCTGTGTCTCGCGCAATGATTTGATGTCTGAATATTTCCGGTAAATTTTCTAACTTGAATATTTTGTAAAACGAAGTTAATCGTATCGCGTAACATTCTTTTATACCGCATCGAAAAATGAAGGTAACTTGTCTCATTCCCAAGAATTGCGATGCGTATGTGAAGCTTAATGAAAAGAAGTTGTACATTGTATAGATTAGAGGGGCAGCGTAAATGTAAACCGGCGCGTGTGTGTAGTACCAGACTAATTAGAAGTTAATTGCCGGTATAAATGTTATACTATTTACCATCGGCGCGCTACATTACACACGGATGTTACGTTGTAGCATGTAAACGTGATATTATTGGCCGACCGCTCGTCGATGTCACATTAATGCGCGCTGGATCTTGTCAAGCGACAGTGACTATCGCTATTAGTTCTATTACAAAGAGTTGCCAAACCACGTCAGTTTATCGTGTGCGTTACCTCTATTCGCATCGACACATAATCGGTAACTGAATTTTGTTGATAAACGTTTCAGCAGATTATTTGAGTACTCGACAGTCTACAGTCGAAACCACTTAACACGTGGCTGATTTCATAATGTATAGCGACATTCTAAAGGCTACTGATCCGGATGTATTAATGTATTTGGATTATAATTCTATTTATCGTTTAATTCTACACGAATAGAAACAATTCTATCAACCTTTCACCAAAAATTTTACGATTTTCTATTGCCCATTTCTTTGATTTGGAAACATAATATTGCACGTACCATCGTGAATAAACTGAAGGATTTTTATGCGTTCATAGGAGATTTGAAACATGAAGACATATATAGGGTATCCAAAGTAATATTAATTAGTGGTTAAACTGTTTGGTTAATGTTAAGTTTCCAAAAGTTTACTTGCTTATCATAGTGACCGGTGTAATAGACCAAGTTAATAACTTTAGATTCGGTATAAATAGGTATCTACATGTTAACAGAAGATGATTGATTCGTATTTTAATCGTTACTAGATAGCGGATATATAATATAGCAATCAATTACCGGGTATAAAATAGGAATAGTGGAAAAAATAAACGAAAAAAAGCTGAATCCCGTGTAATTCGCAAGCAAAATAGTCATGCTGAAGTAACTACTTCAAGAAAAACTCTACATCTTTATTTGTGTATATCCGTGACCTGGAGACTGCTATTACACAGAAATATTGTAAATAAGGAAAGGTTCATATTATTGTACGCTTGAATAGACATTATGTTTTGGGTTGCAAGGTCTAGGAAGAAAGCAACTAATAAACAGATTTCTATTTATGTTCTCTGTAGCCTCCAGGCAAAGCTATAAGCTCAATTTTTTTGGTAATGTCCTTTTGCTATAAATATATGAACGCGCTCGCTATCATTCCATTGTCTAGTAACGCTAAGAGAGTAAGGATCTGAATCAGCATAAACTTATACATTATACTTATACTTGTACCTTTAATTATTTCAATATACTTTTCTATTACAAATTCGTCCGCTCGTTCTTCAATCAGTCAACCTCAACTTCGACAATTCAAAACACCGAAGATATTATCTACCTATAAAATATCCAAAGTATAGCGCTTTCCGTAACGCTCGATAGACAAAACATCTTCTAATTGGGTTCCATTTTCCTAATTACTATATTCTCAAAAATATGAATTTGCACGGAAATCCGCAGTCTAGTTAGGAATCCGGTGAAACTTCCAAGATTAGGACGCTATCGAGTTTCCTAACTCCGTAATTTCGATAACGAAAACGACCGGAGATATTAAACAAGATTGGAATCCGATCATTCGATCTGCATCGCTGTAACGAACAACAACAAAAGAGGGAACGCGTTCTGTGGCAGGTTTTTCCATTTAAGTGGTATTTCCCGTTTATGGGGCGGGCAAATCGGCCCGGTAATTTCTGATGTAAACGCAACACGGCGTTTACTATAAACGGGAAGAGAGTGTTATTGGACGGCGGGAGTCTCGGTCGGTGGCCACAATTGGTCGAATCCCGGCCGCTCGCGAAGAGTCGGCAATTCGGTTCAGTTTATTAGCAGGCTATGCTCAATTATCGTCGGTATGACAATAATTTGCTCTCGTTTGCAGAGGACCCCTGGCCATGCAAACCTGCCGAATCAGCCGGTGGAATTAACCGAATGAATTCGAATTGTCCGGCACGTCGATCGATTCGCCGTCTCTCAGAGCTCCGTTGCTCATATTATTCTAGATGCAACGTCGAAATTGACCTACGTCCACGCGTTCGCTTGTGTCGTTGCAGGCCTCCTTCATTAGCGGAAGTAAGCCGAATTACGTGCTCCGGATTGCGTTTGAAGCCGCGCGCCACCAGGTCCTGGCTCGTTACGATGCCACCATCGAGAAATTCGTTAATTCGGCATTACAAAACGGAAATTAATTAGATTTCCCTATATAACGGGAGAATCGCTGCGCGGTAACACAGACGCTCGGGAAACGCTGACGATAGACGCGGCTGAATCGAATTCTGTTTATAGCTGGCGCTGTTGTTAACGCCGATTCAAGCCGCAGTTCGAATAACGCCATTAAGTATATCGAATATTCTAATTGCGCTCCTATTAGAATCGTACACGCACGGATTAGAATCGTAGTCTGAGCAGTTAATCAAGCAGCCCGGTCGAAAAGAAGGAAACATGGTACGAATCGTGTAAATCTATTGGAAATTCTATTCAAACTCGTGATTAAATAATCGTTAAGGAAGTTATTTTCTTAATATAATATAATCCTATAATCGTTTCGTTATTTTCACGAAATATAAAACGTGAGAATCACATCGAACCCGTTTTAGTTTCAATAATAAATATTATACCGATGAACTATTTAGACCGTGGATTTTTATTCGTTCATGAAAAATGTAAAGTCACAAAAATGTACGAGGCGTACGTATAAACATAAAAAAATATTTAATGCGAAGTATTTGCTAGAACGTATAAAATCCACGTAATGTGTAAAAACATAAAAAAAAATATTCAGAGTTAAGTAGGTACTTGTTACGATATTTAATGGGCGAGATAAATGTTTACGTGGACCAAGCTTTCATAGTTATGTTAATACAAGCACGAACTTGCATAAAAATCCGCGATGTAATAATAATAATAACTATCGTACCAATGAACTATTTATACAGGCTGTTTCAGCTGTTCGAATTTCATCGGAACGATCTGCCATACTAATCGACCAAATATCGAATGAGAAAAATGCTGGTATTGAAGAATATACGAAGAATCGAATCTCAATGAGATTATTCTAAATCGGAGGTTTCATATTCCACGATTATAGCGTATGCATTACAACATCAGAACATTGATTTCGTTCTGGGAAACGATGTTCCAAAGATCTCGTTCGAGCTGCGATATCCGTAATCGTAGATAATGATGTATTTTACCCCTCGCAATTCGAAGCGTACAATTCGCGATTTTCTTCGTTCCTACGCTCTTAACGTCTATACGATAGGTGGGAACGATTTCGAAATATCTCGAAACTTTATCGAAGCTTTTCTGTTCACTCGAAGCGCGAAAAGCGCTGTACGAGACACTTGAACGATTTCACCCGCTGTGAAACTTTCATTTTGTCGTTCCACCGACGGAAAGTACCGCAAAAGCAGAGAAAAAACCGAATTGGCGAAAGAAGAGGGAACAGGAAAGTTTCATCGAAGGAACAGAGAAGCAGAGAAATTACCAGCGAATGGCGAATTGTTTTTAGAGCGATTTTTAAAACGGCTTGTTAAAACGGTAATTCTTATTTAACGATTTTTTCTATTTGTACATATTTACTATTTTGGCATTTTTCTTTCTATCGCAGTAATAACGCCGGGATCATAATCGGGAAAGAAATGAATTTGTACCTATTAATACCGTTCTCCATTGCTTGTTGAGGTAAAATGCGACGAAAGAAAGCTCATTACTACCTCAACGATATTATACTCTTATACTTTAATGTCAACGAACCGGATATCGAGGAAAACGTAATTTCAATTCATTCGCTTAAGAAAGAGATTGACTTTTCATTATAAGCAACTCGTCAATTGCTAAATCATAATTCTACCCTTTCTCTTAACAAGCCCCGTTCTACTTCGAAAGGAATTATACGCAAATATTACAATTTTACATGGAAACTTTACTTTCTTAGATGTGTCCAGAGGATTAAGAGATTTCTCAAGCGTTTCGTTCTTTCCAACGCTTCTCGCTGCGACAAATAACGCCGAGGAACAATAAACCATCAGATTCGTGTAAAAATAGAAACGTAAACGTGCGCGCATAAATTCGGAGAAAATCCGAGCTACGTTCCGAGCAAGGTTTCTTACGAAGTAGAAATTTTATCCAGGGAACCAACATTTCAAATATCCTTCCTATCGTTTTTCTTTCCATCGAGCGTTTCACGTTCGGGAAAATCAATGGACGCGTCTTCTATAATTTCGAAAATAAAGAAACCTGACGATCTCGCAGAGAGGAGAGGCAACTTCTACCAAACTAGTGACGTGAATTTCTTCTTATTCAAGGTATTTGAACATAATCCTAGCCGGTGGATCGATTCCACCGCGTCTCTCCGTCGTCCGTAGAAAAAGCGTTTGATCAGGAATTCAGAGGACGCGATGAAGTTTTCACGGAATAACCAGATAGAGATGTATATTTGCTGATATTCGACGAAAAATTTATAGAAACGAGCGTCCCTGTTGCCTGTAAAACTTCGTTTTCAACTTTTCCCACGTATCGTCAGCTACTTGGCCTGTTATTGCGCTTTCAAACGATTCCGCGTGTTCGGAGTTACAAAAATATTTATTGCATTACCGCGTAAACCGAGTCAACAGCCGTGAAACCAGGACCGTGCATCGACGTGAACGTGTAAGTGGTGAACTGGCGTGTTAAAGCCAGCTCAGCTACTGAATTAATATTTCCTGACACACATGTATCTTCCAAACCACTTTTGCAGAATATTTTATAACGTTAAAGTTGCCACACATGGATCATAACAGTCAGAATTTAATCGATGATGTTTCATTAGATTCGTACATTGACCGTCATGGTTATCATCGATAGCCAAAATTTATCATTACTAAATTCTCTGCAGTGATTAAGGTAAGATAAACTTCACGAACCTGGCAATTCTCAACGATACGAATGACCGAGAATGGATCGCAAAAATAGTCGTAATCTTGTCAAAAAACACTTTTAGGTTTACATCGTAATGAATTGTTAAATAAAAATTAACGCTGTAACGAGACGCGACTGGCATAATTATGTTGGCAAGATTTGAACTCGATCTGAAAGTCTACATAAAATTCGCAAGATTACTGTTGGTGAAAAATTAATACACGGTATGAATAATTGCTTCAAACATATAGAAAATATTTCAAATGATTTCACGGAATACGGAGACTCATTAATATTATGAACGATTGCGTGTTTAAATATTTTTCTGACCTCTGCAAAATATGCATCTGTATTAAATATTTTGTCACTTGGGTACACATTCTTAGAATCGTTAAAAATTGTATCGATACGATCACGGTAATAGGGTGTCATTACGATGCGAATGAGATTTTAAAATGTTTCGTACAACGCGTGTAATTAGTTCACAAAAAGTATACGAACATCATCGACAGCCACCGTAGATAACATTGTCAAAAGAAAAAGTACGCAAACACGATATAACGTTTCGCAAAAATTAAACGCCACGGTGTAGTACTTACGTTATATCTCAATTTATTGCTGTTTCTAGGGCATCATAAAATTCGCCTGGCCGTCAACGTGTTGACAAATCTTCCTAACGAGATATCAAGTGATCCCATCGATATTTTCATTCATATCGGGAAATTTCGATCAAAAAATTGCGCGTTGTCCTTCGACACGTGCACAAGACGCACGAATACGTACATATATTATTTACACTCACATACGTACACAGATATATATTTCTATACGTATTATATATTATTGCGAGCATGGCACGAGGTCGAACTCGACGATGTTGACAGTCACATACAAATTGTCGCGGCGCGAAATGACAAATTAACGGCGCCGGCCCATTCATACGGACACTGATTAATTGCCATTTACTTGCAAATTTCCAGGGTGCGCGCGTTTACACGTTGCACGGGTAACCCTCAACCTATTCGTTTCCCTTTCTGCCGCCAAAATCGAGGTCTTCTCACTCTTGTTTGTGCATCCATGTCGCTGGCAAGCGGAGCCGAGCCGAGCCGAGTTGCGTCGCATCGTCGCGAATTTTGCTCCTGCGGCCGCCTAGCCGCGTTGACGCAGCTTGTTGTTTGTCATTTGTTGCGGACTGCATTAACACCGACCGCATAGCAGCGTAGCGGGATTCGTGCGAACTCAGTTTGCGATACTTACGCGGCAAAATCGTTGCCGGGCAGTAAAAACTCTGCGTTCACATGCTGTCGCGACTGCGTCCAGTCAGCAAGATACTTCGTAAGGGAACGCTGCAATCAACGTTTTCTTTTTTGACTAATTGCATTTGCCAATACATACGAAAGTATTTCAACAGGTGTGGCAATATTTTACGAATATGTCATGTGCATTACACGAACAACAGTTCGTAACGATCAGACTAGATCGTCATGATTATATCGGTAAAGTCTGAAACAGATGCGAAAATTTACACGGAAGCTACAAGGTATTTTGTGCAAGTAAATACATAGTTTGTAGAGACCGCAAAACCACTTAAACAGCCAACTACCTACATTGTTGCAAAATATGTTTAAAATAGTTATTCGTGCTGTATATTAATTTTTACTGAATACATGTTTGCATGAAATATTTTGTAGCTTCTGCGATACGTACATTTTCAGCTTGGTTTCAACATAACTTCGAAAAGTTTCGTACAACACACAGGGTATATACGTCGATGTTCAAACACTTTTATAAACACGTGTACGAATAGAATCGATAGAAAAGATTCTGCAAACAGTTGGTAGCTATTATCGAATTTGAAACACGAGCAACTCCCTAAACTTCCGTTAATCACCATCGCAACTCCAATAATAAGACTCAACTTTGTTCTAGCGTAACATGCAGCCCATCACCCGCAACAAAATCCAAACGATCAAAAGAGAGTTGCTCGTTACTTGTGAGACTGCTCGGTAAACGGGATCGTTACCGAACCAGCATCCGAGTACGATTCCTCTCCATCAGACGAGCAATTTTGCGTTTGAGCTAGCTTTGAGCTATATGTTACAGTATCAACCCGCCATTTAAGCCCATGCATATTCCACCGTTCCGCGCGTCTCTTTCTCTCCCAGTGTCTATAGAGATGAGTGTAAACGTAAGTCTATTAAATGGTTCGACGATCCAGGGAACACGGAGCGCCAATGTCGCGCGGCAACTTCACCGGAAGTTGCCTGACATCGACAAAACTTTCGCCACGGTGTGCAAAGCTCTCTAACCAATTCTAGCTTGCTCGCGTACCGATGGTTGGCTCTTCCAGACTTCGTTTGTTGCAACGGTAATAAAATATCATGTGAAACGATCGTCTTTCGTAATAGGTGACGCGACACTGCTCCCACATCGCTGTTCGTGTCATTATCGTTCTCGTTTGTGTGCTTGGTTCGTTGAATAAGCGCAATGGCATATGGTAGCATATGGTCAAAGTATTCGAACGCTCATCACGGACAATTTTTATGTATTCAATATCAACGTATTACGGGGATTATACGAAGCTTTCAAAGTTTCGTTGGTATCGCAACGAGGCACGATTATCGTGATTGTATTAGTGAAATTTGAAATCAATTCGAAATCCGTGTATGAAGGTAATTAAAGATGATCTAAGTATATTTTACAGTAATATCTTCAAAAATATCTTTGCCCTAGTTCTTACGGACTTTCGAAGGAAATTTTCTCATTGACGGCTTATTTATTCTTCGATAGTTTCCATTTCAGTTTCGTGTAAGCTATTCAGGTAATTGTCGAAACACCTTTCAAACGAACGCAATGAATTAGAAAAAGTTAGCGATGCTGTATGCTTTAATGTGTTTTACGATATTCGTACGTGGTATTCAATTAAATATGAGCTATTGTATTATATGTGTAACACAATATAATATTGTATTATTAAATTGATTTAATTAAATTAAATTTATGTTTGTATTTATACCAATGTTATATATATACGTGTTTGACGTACATTGTTTAACCGCTTAGTTTAATATACTAATAACGTAATAACCTGCATGTCTATATCTCACACAGGCGTATAGCTGTCCAAAACGTGCACACCCGTGTCTTAGACGTCAATTCCCACGCACAATGTATAATCAAAGTACGTAGAATATTATAACATAATAATCCTATGCCTGAAATCTCTGTATCGTGCAAAAATTAATAATTATTTAACAATTATTATCAGATATATTAGCAAATGTTAGGCAAAAAAAGAAACGATAAAAACAGGCTTAACGATCAAATATTAAAATAGCGATCGCTTTTAATTTACGCGAACGCGGATTACATATGCGACGCTAGAACCTGATTATCTCTGCATGCAATTTGGCCTAGATTCAATATTCATAAAGAAATTAATTAAACGACCTAATATTGATACAATCTGCCGAATATAATTGCGCACTCCAGGTTGCATTTTCAGGCGAACGCTTATTTTATATCAATCGAGGATTGAAATAAGGCGTTCGGAAGCTGTGCACGGTCAGGGATAAAAAGGCTTAAATAATTCTGCTGTTCGTTTGAAGTTGACGAGGATAAGAGAAAAAGACTGGTACAGTCTCAAATTCTTTCTTAATTGACGCGAACCAGAAGTTCGTCCGAGAGTAGAACGGAAAAGAGAGACGGTAAAGTGCAAGAGAAATGAGTGAGGCCAGTCAGAAGTATTGCGTTACGAATGCTAATGAGAGAGAGAGAGAGAGAGAGAGAGAGAGAGAGAGAGAGAGAGAGAGAGAGAAGACGCAGCGAAAGAAGCGATGCTGCTTTCCCTCATTTCACGTGAACGGGAAGTCCATTATCTCGATTCGTGGACAAAGCATGAAAAAATGCTTAAAACGAAATACCATAATTTCAAAAGGACTTCCCATTGAAATTTTAATGAAGAGCACTCTTCTACGTGCTACATTATTTACTCTAACGCAACTATCCTACATGTTTCTTCTAACCTTTGCAAATTGCAAGACCGTGTGTATTGCACTAATTAAAAGTTAATTAATAATTATGTCGCGTTTGAATTGCTCCATGAAGTTTGCTTTCTTGACTATAATATTTTCTAGAGAGATATATACCACAATTTTTGAACTTCGAACGATTCATACGGATACAGATAGAGATTTGAAAATTCCTATCGATGATTGTACATGTTGGAATGATTAAGATTAATCAATTGGCATTCTCATTATCGAAGGTTGAAAGTTTTGAAACTTCTATCATAAAGAGATGTAAATCCGTATGTATTAATTTCATATAACATCAAGAAAGATTCTTTTCTACTTTATTCTATTTCGTTTACGTTTCATTCTCTATATTTTCTCTACTTTTTATTCATTTAATATTCTTCCTCGAAGAAGTCTCCGAGAAGCAGAATTTTTTTATGTAAACCGATTCTGATTTTTACCGACCAAGATGATACTTAAATTAACATACAAATGTTAAATTAAGAAACAGTGAAACCGATGGAGATAGCTCGGTTAAGTCAGCAATTTTAAATTCGTGACTTTCTATTCGGTATTGTTCGAAGCGTCTCGTGCTATTCCATAAGAATGCCTTTCGCTCTATTGATTTCATCCGAGACAACTCCAACAGTCAAACGATATCCCAGTAACGCGTTGAAAAGGAATGAAAAGGGCATATCTCTACCTTGACGGTCAGACGAACATTTGATTTTCAATCGATTTCTCCGGCCACGTTTCTCGCATATAAACGCGCACTTTTTAAGGTTTCAACGAGAAAATCCATTTGGCGAAATCCTATTTTGCGAGGGATAGCTCAATTAAACGAGAAGCAATCAAACAAATGGGATTTAAACGTCGCCGACGACACTGTACTGAAATGTCGTGTCGCAGACTATCCACGGTGAAAAATTGTCCGTGGTAATTGCAGTTGTGGAATTCGAAAGCTGAAATTTTCTTTACTTTTTATTCGTCGCTCTATAAAATTATCATCCTACGATATCATAAATAGATATGATACGACGAAAGATATATTTTTCGAAGACTATTGATCAAGAAACCTTCGAACAAAATTTCATCTTAAACGATAAATTGAATATTTTAGAAAGAATCGAACTTTGACTTTGAATCGGACGTTGACTTTTAATGATAGTTTGATATAAAAGCTCGTTGACCAGTCAGTTTTTATGAATGCCTTTTAGACGCTCCCACTTCATTTACAATCTAATTACAGCTTTCAGTGTTTTAACGTTATACATGCACCTTTAGTTTATTAACCTTGCAATTAATCTTGCATTTTCAGAGGCACTTGAGCGAGCACGCTTTGAGAAGTGTCGGAAAACATTCACGAAATTAGCTAAAATACTTTGGTAAACGTTTACAGTTCATTTAAGCGATCGATAATCAAGCACGCTTCGCTTTCCTGTCTCATCATACGTGAAGCAGCGTTAACTTCGTTAATGAAATCAGTAGAACAAAGTTAATATGAAAAACGAATGTCGGGGGACGTTTTGTAATGGCCAATTTTACGCTTCGGCTAAGCCGGATTTATAAAAATAATACAAGTTCGTTTCACGGCGGTCAAATTCATCGATGGTTGGCGATATTTTAAACGATTTTTTCCTATTTCGCACTTTTCTCCCATACACGCGCCACCGATGTATTTTCCTCTATTTTGAAAAGTATAACATGAATAGTTATTACATTGAGGATAAATTTATAGTTGTTATTGGAAAACGGTGGCTACCAGTTTTGTACGCGATAAAACGATCGTAAATTTATCCATTTCGTTTAATTGAATATAGATTGCCGAAGACAGATTTTAATTACACGTTTCTAAATAAAATATACGAGTCTCGGCCGATAAATAATATAATAACTCTGATTCTAAAATACGATCCGAACGAAATCCATTTGTTGACGTGACTCTAACGAACACAAACGTTCAAGAGAGATTAATCAAGAGAATAAGAGGAGAATTAACTTTTTCCATTGGAAAATTGTAACATACAGAGAGGACGTTCGACTGGATATTAATTAATGGTTAACCGAATAACCAAGTGTTTCGTCTCACAGCACGCGGAAACAAGGAAATCCAAATAACACTGTAATTTGATTATTCACCCATCCAACAGAGAATTGGATAACTGCGGTGAGTTGTTATTGTTTCCAGCACAAAGGATCGGTTTGTAGAAGGCATGCACTTTCGTGATCCTCTTAGAAAGGTATAATTGGTGCAAGGCGACCGGAGAAGTCAGCGTCAGATTTCCACTTGAACGCACTAATTTCCGTTTGTTGCAGATCACTGCTGCTTTGATCTACGTGTACCTCGCTGAGTGTCTAAATGTTTGCCAACGAATCACTAATTTAATAACTATTCCGGGATCTAATAATTCAACCTCTTACAGCGTGGACCAATCTTATTTCTCTCTCGAATTTTATTCGCTAATTCGTGTAATTGCTTTAACCATTGGTACGATCGTTGCTGGAGAATATCATAGGTGCATAAGCACTCGCATAGAAACAGTTACTCAAACCCTCTTCTTTCGAAATGAAATACAGTCGTTCGCGATAGTATCTGAATATCTGAGGCGGATACGTTGTTCGTGATAATAGTTGCTGCTGGCTGTAGATGTCGTTGCTGGGGTACCGCTGTATTTTCTTCCTATTTAAGAATCGTGGAAGAAAAATCGGACACTACGTGAGCCGGGATTCGAACCCGGGTTCCGAACGTTCCGGTCCGGTGTTAGTTAGTGTCGAAATGGCGATATTTGCGCTGTCGAGTGCCACCACGGATCTATAGAAACTTTTTACGAATATAGTGGACGAAACATTTTGAAATTTTCTTAGCGCTGTAACATCACACGGCTATAATTACATCGATGAAATATGAAACGGATCTAAGAATGAACATCGAAGATGCAAGATATTTCTTGGATACATACACTTCGCAAAGATCATGAAAAGAAAAATTGTCACAATTATCGTTCGCGATTTTACAATTATTTTATAATGATAATTAACATTATAATAACAATATGTACATAAACCATTGCGAATCGTTAAGTCCGATAGATTTGAAATTCGGACGAAGAGTTAAATTCAGCATCGCCGCAAGAAGCTACAGTAACATGCTTCGCATTGTTCTGTGAAAATTGATAAAAATCAACGATACGCCCGGTCATTCTCCGTTTAGTTACTGACTCCTTTGTTGCTACGAATAACTCTGAATCCAATCGGATGAATTTGCTTGGCTGAGCGTAACGCACTCCATGTACAGAGATACTGGGCATAACTACGTGCGTGTGCACATAAACGGGCAGAGGAACTGCGAGTCCGTGTATTTCATGGTCCGCATACCGTATAACGAATGTTCGGCGCTTTGTGATTTATGCTTTGTTCGGAGTAAACTGGTGTGTACATAGGGCACCGGTTCCGCAGGATTACGTACCTGGCTTCTTGATTATCATCATGCAGTTGGCCTACGGGCAAAACCGTGCACACGTTGAACAGAATTCAGGCTGATTGTCCGATTGGTCGATCGTTGAATTAAATTGCCATTTTCACTTGCCGATTTCTATCCGATACTTTTCAGACAAAGCGATACCGATCGATCGCTTTTGTTTCCAACACCGTCACATTCTATGCTTTCCACGGTTTACGCTGTCAACCAGAAATATCAAAGTATCTGCTGACGTTTAGAACAAATCGAATGTTTTCCACTACTTTTATCTACTTCGTAATTTTAATCGCCTCTTCGCGTAAAGCACCAAAGAACGCAAGATTTGTTGAACTTTTCCAATAAACGTAACGAGCAAATGACTTGATATTTATGGCCGACAGTGTACGTTTTGCGATAAACGTCTAACTGTACGTATAGCAGTTACCAGAGAAGAATCTACATGTTTCCATCGTTCGAAATATTTCCATTGATTCTCCTTACGATTAGGGGGATAGTTTCAATATCGAGTTCCACTTGAACGGGAAAAGTGTAAGATCCGCGAACATCGATAAGGCATCTTTTATTAAATCGATCGACGTTAGAGGTATATAACGAACCGTCAATTCCGAGAGAATTAGCTAGAGTGGAAGTAATTCGGATGAAATTTCTCGCACAGGGCGAGATCGTATTTTCGTTGGTATTTGAAAATTTTATTAAGTTTCCAGCAGTTTCCGAGAAATTGAGATTTTTAACCGAGTACCTTACAATTTATTTTCGCGAATATTAAGATTTTATTTCGTACGTTCAATTTTCCGGCTTCCAGACGGCAGTCTCTTTTATTTCATAGATTTTATCCCTGACTACACACAGCTTAGAAGTTAGTACAAAATTCTCTTTTTCATATACCGCGCGTCCCAGGAGGAAACCGAATAATTTTACCAGTATGTTTGCTAGGTCATTCTGAATGAAAAGAAGTCGCATACACTGTGGCTTTTGGTTCGCCTGTTTTTCGCTTATTTCAACAAATATATTTTACATTCACACAATTGGAGTAGAACAGTAATTTTTTATTATTGTTCATATATTTCTTATCCTCTTTCACCATAAGCTAAAGGAGATGCTCAAGGTGACGACCTTCTTCCCGTAAACACAAATCCATTCGAAGTTTTATTGACCATTCTCAATTCCATTTCTGATGCCGCTGTTTCTGACTTCTTGCAACGCGTATTGCTCGTATCAGTTCTTCGCGCGTGTTTCTGGTTTCTGGTCTCTGAATTGCTATTGCTTTCGTATAATCCTAGGAGAAGTAACCGAAAGGAGTTAAGTGCGGTGATTTTGCGTGATACTTGAGCAAGGTAAATGATTATTATCAACCAACATCCATAGTGTACGTATATGATCTTGTTTCATTCGGAATGACCTACCCAGACATACCGGCAAAGTTATTCGGTTTCCTCCTGGCACACTCTGTACAATAGAGTCTGTATTAATACGAGGCTGTATTCGAGACGTAATACGATTTCAATTGTATGGAATAAACAAAGGTCCAAGATCTACTTAATAACGGACAAACGTTTAACCGTTAAAATTTGCATCTGCTTCCTCGGAGAAGTTGGTTAAGCCATGCTTACCGTTATCACAGTTCTCGGTGTCTGAATGAGACAATAAATTAATCCAAGTCTCGATGATGCTTTGGGAGTTGGAGATTAGCAAGTTTCTCTAGGCAAGTAAGTACACGGAAAGCACCTTAAACCTTCGAGCGAGGAACCCATAAGAGACACGCGATTCCCCGGAAATTTTGACGGAGTGACCTATTCCCTCCTTTTCTTTCTTCTTCTCTTTCTTCGGGTGTTCTCCCTTAAGCGAGGTCGCGCTAGTTCTTCCCACTTCTATGGAAAAGTTCGTATGCCGAGGTTTCACCCTCGCCGAGCGTTCGACCATAATGAGATTTCAGGCGAACAATAGTGTCGCCATTTCCCTAATGCGATTCGCTACTTAAATATTTTAATAAAATTCCGTCTTCTTTCAGCGAGCTCCTTACTTAACTTTACCCTCTGCTCTCCGCTCCCGTCCATTTTGCATTCTCATACTTTTAATCTTTCTTTTTTCTCTCTCTCTCTCTCTCTCTCTCTCCCCTTTCTCGCCTTTGACGACTTCTTTCCCATTTGGATAAGTGAGGCTGAGTTATCGAAACGCCGCCGGTCCTCCTTTGTTTCTTTCTCGTAGTGTTCGTTTTTGTCGGCCGGGTCATTATTTTTTCCAATTTCTTCCAATAGTTTTGGAAGCATCGCTCCTTAGGCTAACAACTCGTTAGTTTTCTGCGATGGCTTTGAGCTACAATTTTGTCATGGAACGTACGCGCCAGGTATAACTTGCACAACGAATCGAAAGTTCAATGAAAAAATATCGGTGCGTCGCGATGTCTTCAGCTACTTTAAAACACGTACATCCAAACGCGTATATCTGGTGTTGTAAGAAATTGATATTGTTCATCCTGGCTATTTTCGATGTGCATTTACGTCAGATAAGCTACGTACCGTGAACATTCCATTTAATCGAAAACTATCAATTGAATGATCTTCTGTATCGTAAACGAATAATCCTATATTTGTTTCGGATTTTGTTATAATACTCTTAGCACCGGGATGGTTTAGTGCAATCTCCAAAAATATTTTTTTTTTTTTCATTAAAATCTCCTAACGAAAGATCATAATTGATCCCGATCTGTTCTGCTGTATCCACTGTCACATGTAAATACATGTAATATATTAATCCAAATTAATCGACACTCTTATCGTTAGTGTTTTATTACATATATATATTAGATTGTCCGAAATGTTTCTTTCGTTTTATAAGGAAATAATAGACGCACAATGTTTTTTGTTTTCTATTAGTTTATTGAATTATGCACGAATATAATAATAGAAATAGAACGAAATGGATCGCACCTAATTCGATAAAATAATATAAAACGGAAATTATTGTTCATCTATTATCACCTTATGAAAGGAAAGAAACTTTTCGGACAACCTAATACCTGGTACAAATCTTCCAAACTTGGAGAGAAAAAAAAAGAAAAAAAAAAGAAGAAAGGAGTAAAATGAGAACTAGAGTTTTCATATTTAAATTAATTTCAGCCTTCATCTTCACCTGGTCTTTCTGACAAAACCGACTCCAAGTTCGGCCCGATTTACGGTGGGCGATACTCGTTAGTTATGCAACCTCACCGATACAGACTCGTGTCGAATCTCGAGATGCATTCTTATTGGCACAGAATGAACTTTTCGCGATTCTCTGCAGCATCGACTTCCTTCTCGTATTTTCTGCTTACGTTTGCCCCGCTTTTGGATGCTAAGCCCGGCGGTCTCTTCTTCCGAGGAAAGTTCGAACCAAGTGCGCCAAAGGGGAGGGCAAGAAAGTTTCGCAAAAAAATAAAAGCCGTGGAAAAGTTCACCGGTGATCGAGTGGACGCTAGATATCCCGGATTCTTCGACTGGAAACGCGGCCGCGTTTGTATTGAGAGGATTGTATACAGACTTGGCTCTCTTTCTCTCTCTCTCTCTCTCTCTCTCTCTCTGCTCCAACTTTTATTATTTTCCAAGCTACTCGCGTGTCAATAATTCCGACGTTATCGAACAATTTTTCTCAGCCACGTTGCATAGGAATTCAGACATCCAGTTAATCACGACCGATATTGAAAATGTGATCGCACGTACGAGCCTATTTTTACACGTAAACGACACTTCTCAATCTATTGCGAGGTAGACATGATCGGACAATTTGAGAAATAAACATGTTACTTTCGTACGAAATATTTAGTTACTAAAAATGTCGAACCATCGAGTCTCTCAAATGAAATGATTTCTATTAAATATTCAGATGTAATAGAACTCCTAGGAATTTTATGTTTCGATTCGATCTTCGATATAATTTGGTGAGGTATAAATCAATAAATTAAAAAATATTGTAGTGTCCGAATGTTAAGGCGAGTAACCGTACATTCTTCAATCAGATTGTTGCGAAAAGTGTCTTTCTTTTACAGACACGTCTTTTACAACGACGCATCTTTAGACAAACGCGAAACCTAATCTGTCAAACGTTGTGATCTTTATCTTGATAGAACAAAATGAATCATACGTAATTCGATAAAATTATTATTTTATATTTAAAACGAAAAATATTGTGCATCCACTATTTCCTTATGAAACGAAAGAAACTTTTCGGACGACCAATAGTACCTAACTTTTACTAAACTGCGTGCAAATTTGAACGATTCAGAGCTGAAACTTATCGAAAGTTAAATAGAGTAGTTTCAGAGTGTAACTGATTTGATCTGTTTTAATAGCACGATAGATAGTGTGTTCGTCCCTTTTATGATGCCACGTTGAAACGTTCCTTTGTCTGCCTATGTAGGAAGTTAAAATCTCAATTTTAACACGTGTTATTACATATTCATGAAAATATTGCAAATGGATGGCGAGGTTGCGATACGAATTCAAACATCAGCTCGTTCAACCTGTCATATTGTTGTTCGAAGCATTAGCAGAGGGTTTAAATTTTTCAAGCGGGTTGGTTTCTGAATAATCTTTTCAAAAATCGCGAACGAAACTGTGAAAATATTTTATAGAGGAAATAAAACGCATCAATTTATACGTGCAAAAAATATCGAACGTCTAACCGTCGATACATAGTCGGACGTCGCGGTAGGAAGAAGAAATCGCGCTTCTTTATTTTCGGTAGAAGTTGTCCGGGAATCGTGGCAGCTCGACCGCAGCAACAGATAAATCAAAAGTGGCCAGCCAACTTTTCTAGTACTTCGAATCTACGCTCAGAACGCGACACTTCCTAACCATTGGATTTCGCAAGTTTACAAACATCGTGATAATCGTGAAAATGACGTGTTTCGTGGGGACAATTTTAGAATACAAATAAACAAGGAATAAAAATAAAATTGAGAGAAGAAACGTTCATCTTATATTAAGGACGAATTTTTTTTTTTTCATTACAAATTAATCGAGACGAGTAACATTATTTTTCTTGTCGGTCGAAATAACAAATAGCCGATAAAGCGTTATGGATTTCTTCGATTTGCTTTATTTTAGCAGGTGGTTTCGCTGCTAAGTATGTGAATGCGAACGATATCACATTTTCATGGAAAGTGGGAATCGAATACTCGCAGCGACCAGGTCAATGTAATCTCATGTTTGAGAAAACACGCTAACTTTTGCCATTCTCGCGGCAAAGTTAAAATTATTGTTGATGCCCGAACTTTCGCGGGCCATCAAAAGTCATAATCACTTTCCTCGAGTTTTACTTCTGAAGACTTTCGGTGCCGCTCACACTTTTCCAAAGGGTCTCAAGAAATTTTACCCAACCGTCCTGTAGAAAGTGAACATTCCTTTTCTTTCTTGCATAAAGAAATATTGTCTTTCCAAGCGAATATCTCTCTTGGCAAATATAAATATAAAGAGAGTTTATCGCGTCGGTCGTTACCATTTCTCAGATATTTTCGATCGTCTGACGAAGAAATATTCTCTTTGAACGATTTATATTTCGGCCGTTCAAAAGCCACATTGGTCAACTTTAGAAGCTAAAAAGTATCAAAAAGAAAATGATGCTGTTACAGATACCGTTCTTCAAATTTACCTTAGAGTATACCATCATTATAGACCATTTTCTTACTATCAATAAACTTATGCCCGTAAGTTATTTGTTTCTTGAGAAATGAATATTAATCGTACATTTATGTAATCGGATTAAACAATTAATAAACGGCGAAGTTGAACAGTTTGACTTGCGAGAAGTACGTTTGTTTCCAACATGTTCTATAGTACGGCTGACAATGAGATGTTTGAACAAACATAAGATCAATTGGTAACACAGAAATAACATATCGTATTAGCTTTCGCGAATAAAGTCTGCAGAAGACGAACTATGGCAAGCTTGTTTTAACCATAAGATAACGAACACACGTAACGATGTTGCGCCAAGACATACATTTGCTCTTGGTTTGCTTTAATTACATGGAAACGTAAATTTATGTCCCGGATTTCTAGGGTATTAGAGAAATCTTAAAACAGAAATTCTTTCTCCGTCCTTATCTTACAATGTATTTGGCTACTTTCCATCAACACTGTATCCTCTCAACGAAAGTTATAAAATGAGTTTATCAATTTTAATTTCACGCGATAATCTGAGGAACTGAACTCATTAAAGGCCAACGTTGGCTTAAACGCAACATTTCATTTGCCATAATTTTCAGACGATTCGCACTATCGAATTCTGTTTTCTAAAATTGTGACTACGAAAGCGAACTCCGAGGGTTCGTCTAATATCTTCTCTCGTCGCTATTTCTTCCACTTAGATTCTACAATTTTTTAGAGATTTCGAGAAATTTAAAGAAATTGAAATACCGGTGTGTGCGCAAGTTTCCAGACGGATAGATCTATTTATATTTCACCTTACATTTCAAAAGCGATATTCCCAAGAATGTCAAGTAATACTGTACAACTACGTAACCGTGTTCGCGTATTATGCTATTTTCTTTTGTTTGTCACAGTCTTATGCCCAACATCATTAAAAATTCTTTTACATATAGACTTTCGAATATAATGTTAAGAATTTATTCCGGCCAGAAATATTTTCACGCCACTGTACTTATAACGTTACGATAAATGATAACATTATTATCCTTCTTATTAGGCTAATTACCGTTCGCCGTCAAGTAAAAGTACATAGAAACATACACGAACTCTGACGTTATAACAGACCGTATGGCAGCAGTTTTCACGGAGAAGGCGATAAAAAGGAAGTTGGCGTTACAGCGGAAGAAACGAGGACGAGGTGCGACTTGGGCCTCGTTTTATTTTCCAATAAATAACATCACATCGTAATAAGAGAATTCGTTTTAACGCCGCGTTAAACTTTCCACCGGCGGTTTCATCTATGGTCTCATAAATTATTATGATTGTTGAACGTCCGACACCGCATATATTACTGAAATGCACTTGCTATGAATAACACGGCAACTTATTTACTTTCCACGCTTTGTAATAAAAGTTGCGCAGCTAACGCGAACTAAATGTCACGGGCAGCTACGTATCTACGGATTTCTTGTCACAGTTAACCATAGAAATTACTTGCTGTCACGGCCGCTTTTCTTCGGCTCTAAAGACACCGGTGAGGTCTCTATATCCATCGCGAAGAAAACAAAAGGACCGACGATAAGATCCTGTCAGCCTTTTTCCTCTTCTCTGCGCGATGGTTTAAAGAAACTTTTGAAAACGTTCTTGTTTCGATCGATGACAAGAAATTCTAGAGAATTGATATCGAACGCTTGGTTTTTGTCATTAGACGTAATGTGAAATGTTTTGCATTTTGTATCAGAAACGATTATAATTAGCTTGCGATTTAAAAAGCGAATCAGATTAAGACCGAACGTAACGGGATTATCAACAGCTAGTCTGATCCTTTGGTAAAACTTAGCTGGATCGTGCTTCCTTACGTAATAACCAGCAACTTCCTAACAAGTTATGAATGTTCCTTTACCAATATCAGAAAGTTATTAAATCTGAGAAGTTATTAACGGATTTCAAGAATTTTAATCTCAGAATTTCTGACCGGGCAATGTAAATAGGTAAAAACTCTACAGATTAAAAACAGGATATTTCGTTGAATCTAATTGAAGTTCAAATAAGAATCGAGTCGGAGCTATGTTATTAAATATTAATTCGTAGATATTTCGTTGTTAAATATTGAATCATCTTAAAAAAAAAAAATGCGTTAGAACTGTTAAATCGTCATTCGCTAGTCGAGCTTCAAGTCGGATATAACGAGTTAAAAAGCGTAAGATCATCCCATAAATAAATAAAAGATTGAAGAGAGTAATCTTCTTCGTTGGATTTTTCAGGATTCAAAAATGACCATTACATTAAGTGAATGAAATGCTCAAGTATCAGGTAACCTGTGGCTAAGTTATTTCCGTAATAATCCTCACGAACGTAATCGTGTTTGCAGAACTCGGCATTCCGCTATCCTCTCGTCGAGTCAGCTGACTGCTGCATACCAATGGATTAAGCAAACATCGCGATGCGAATTATTTCCACTGTTAAAGAATTGTACACATCTGAAAGCAGCTGAAAGGAGCAGTCGACGTTATGCCAGAGAATATGAACATTACACCGATATAGTTTATAGTTCAAATATAATTATTAATATCATATATACATTATAAATTAGATATCTCTTTACATTAAAGAAATTGTAATATAATTTACAGTTCAAACATTACTGTTAATGTCAGACGTAATTTATAAATTAAACATCTCGTTTCATGTAGAAGCTTCTTGTATTTACGTTGGTTCATCTAATGAGGATTTGTAGAGATTTATTAGCCCATTAACGTTATGTGTCCCGTCCTGGCAAGATATCTTTTCCTTTCTCTTATATTTTTGTAAATTTCAAGATTACCTCGCATTGGAAGGAAAACGTTACTTATGGTATTTCGTTCCTTTGCTTTGGGGAATTTAATAACAGTGCAACATGGAAATAAAATCAACAGGCCAAACATTTGAGCGCATATGATTTATATGCAATGTAAATACACGGCCGGATGCGAAAACAAAGATGCGAACAGAAATTGTAAAGCATGCAAAATACGGAGGCACGAATAAGCAAACGATATATCAGGCGTCGGCGAAAAAGAGATATTCAGATTATTTACATAACACCGATGGAGAACACGGTGCAAGTGATGCTCGGTGAGAAAAAGAAACAGCGAAGGAACCGGGCAATGTGAATGCGTAAATCTCTGCAATCTGACCACCAACACAAAGTAGTACTTTAAAGTTTTTTCATAAATGAGACGAGTTATCTCTTAACTCGGCAAATGTCGCCGTACTTTCCACGGTGAAACGGCATGAAATAATAGAATGTCGCGAACAAAATAGGTGACAAACTGAAAAACTTGTTAAATTAATTTTAAGTAGATATATCTTCGGTTTGCTAGAAAAAATGGAATAACCGAGAGCAGCGAATCTTTCAGAGGATTCGTTTGAAGCAAACAAATATTGTTACTCGATTATTTGTAGGAACGATGAAAGTCTTTCTTTTACAATATTTTGACGATTAATTTGTTAAATTAATTTTAAGTAGATACATCCTCGGTTTGCTAGAAAAAATGGAATAACCGAGAGCAGCGAATCTTTCAGAGGATTGATTTGAAACAAACAAATATTGTTACTCGATTATTTGTAGGAACGAAGAAAGTCTTTCTATTAATTGATTTGTTACAACACGAACAAATTAATTTGTTAAATTAATTTTAAGCAGACATATGTACCCTGAGCTCGTTAGAAGAGCTAGTCAAACGACTAAACGTTTCAGTACGTTGCTACTCGATTATTTTTAGAATCGACGCAATTCCCTTAAATCTACGATCAAGCTGAATAATAAGAATATTTCGAGATATGTAGCTGAGTATTGATTTCATGCTTCAAACGTGGAAACAGGAGAAGGATTGCAAGACGAATTGGAGGAAAATTGATTCGATGTCGCAAAGATTATTTGAGATTGAAACCCGGTTAATATATCAACGACGATCATCCCCGTTCTGGATTGAATTTTTCAGAGAAATTCGACTTGTGAAATTTCGTTCCTCCGGCAGCAGCGACACTCTGGTTAAGCTCGATTCAAGATTCTGCATATCAAAGGAACTTCGGCTTGTCCAAAATTAAAACGAATCTCTACGGTTCCCGTGAACTTCTGCCAACTACTTTGCAAATTTAAGCACAAAGCTCGGTGCCCTGACAAGTTCCCGATACCTTTTAACGTCTTTCTTTCCAATACCGTGCAGTATTTAATAATTATTTTCGGAAGTGTTATCATTTGAAATAACAAAATATGATCCAACGTATTTTAACATAATTTGCAAAATACTGGATTTTTAGTAAAAAAACGTATCTTGAAATTCGTCATTTTTCCATTGAATTTATAGGATCGTTTATTATTATGCGATTATCCCTAGAATCATTAATATGGAACGCGGATATGAATAATGTAATTCTCATGTTAATATTATCGAATCGAGAAATATTGATAGACGACGCACACAAATTGAAATTCTGTTTAGTTTCATACTACAGGCATCCAATAATTATCGTTAATTTCATCATTTCTTGATGAACATACGAAATATTAATCGGAAAATAGCTCGATTTTTTTACTAAAACTAGTCGAGTTACGAGAAAGTACGGACAGCAGGTTATAATTATTGTAAAATACATAGAGCTCGAACGGTATTTCTATTTTGCGTTTAATATCGTAGAGCTTTGAAAATGATAATAATAGAGCGATTGCGCTGAGAAAAATACATACGTTCGTTATATAATCCAAAGTGCAAGATTTTCCCTATAGATACCAACCTCTAAAACTTAGAGAAGAAGTCGCGAGAGGGCAAAGATGATCTTAGTTCAACGATGATCGGCGACAGAAAATTTCTAGATTTTTTTAAACGTAAAGTTAATCCAAACTTTGTTATATATATTTTTTTCTGCATGATTTAAACTCAATAATCCGGCAACTCTTGCAACGCGACTTTAATTTAGCCTGGCTTTGAACTATCAACAGGCCTAATTAATTAATTAAACATTCATGAAGCAATTAAGGAGCGGTCACACAGTTGAGCTGAAAAGGAAAAAGTTCTGAACGTCATAAAGGGGCCGACATTTCGCCTGAGAGATTCCTTAAACGCGTTACACGAAACTGAATTTTCACTCGACGAACCACCGAAGATAAACTTTTTCCATCCTTCCTCAAGAACACGACGTCGTTTACTTTTCGAGACCGTCACTTCCGGCTCTTAATCCTTTCTCGGGTTCAAAGTACACGTGCCCATGAACGACAAATTCGATTTCCCACAGGAATAAGTTTCAACAGGAAAAGGTCCAACGAACCGAAACTGCCAACGCTGGAAATACGTGAAAAGTGAATTTTATCTTGCGATACTACTTCGACTGTTCTATTACCAATACCTCGTATTACCTCGTGTACGATTTTCAAATCTCTGCGTACACTACAGTGATAATATAAACAAATTTAACTAACCAATCAATTTTTGCCTTTCCCTCTTTGACACGTTGTCCATCGCCTGACAAACTTTAGCCACGTGGATCGCGTAAGTCGTGCAATGTTTCTCAGGGAAAATGATGAGAAAATACGTTCATTGATACTGAGACAACCTTATCGCTACCCTGTGCAAGGATAAAGCAGTTCCGGTCGCAAGAAATCAGACACTTGATTCGATCGCGACAGTGAAAACACGTTAAAAATGATCATCGTCGATTCCTGCGTTGCTTTAACTTTCAACAAAGTACGTGGAATGATCTCGTAAATTCGCTTACTACGCTTATTTCAGCGAACTTTGCTTCAAACAAAAACCGACTGTGCCGCTTTAGTTTGATATGCAGAGTACGGACAGCGTCGTGGCGTCGTCGCGTCGTGTAATCGTCGCGGTGTAGCAGTACAAAGATTGTAGCTTGTAATACATGTTCGGAATCTCATAGACTCGAAACTTCGTTAAAGCTTGTCGAACTTATTAAATTCCTAACGCTTCGCGAAACTGGTGCGGATCTCGAGCTTGTTTTATCTTTATTCAATAATTCATAGGTATTGAGATTTATTAGTGAATTATGGATTTTCACGGATTAATAAGAAATTTGAAAGTGCAAAATTACAGAGAATGCTCGCGATATGAAAAAACATACGAACTAGCCGAGATATAGTACGTTCTATGATACTTGATAGGTGAAACGATCTTCCTCGAGTCTCTACTCTTCTAATTATATTTCGTAAAATACGAATCTGCATGAAAATCCGCGCCCCGTTTCTTAGCTAACAAATTTATCGATAATCCGAGGCTCGGATTCTGACAAGGAGGTAGAACAATTTTCCTGTTTCTCCCTGATATCGATCGAGAGGCTTCTAGGTCGCATTATTTCGTTTTCCGAAGGAAGGAATAGACAGCTTCGTAATATCTTCCACCTTCCTACAGAAGTCTGCGAATTTCTCATTAACGTAAATATTATTGATTCGACGGCAGGATGTCGCGGTAGCGGAGATTGTAGGAAGTTTGCCCGATATGGAGGAAGGTAATTCGATAGGACGTAGAATAATTGAAAATTTATATTTGCCACGTTATGCCGTGGACTCGGCCCAATTCCAGACGAATGTCGCATACACAACACCGACGAAATCGATTTTTCCGGCTGAATGTTGCGCAATCGTTGAATAAACAGAGCCGTGTCTGGAGCACGTTGTAATTCTCATTGGATTTTCGAAATAGTTGTCCGAAATCAGTTGATAACCTCGTTTGTTTCGATTTTGCTTGCCTTTTTCCATTCGATCCTGATACCGTGAACCTTTAAAATCGTTAGAAACCATATGAAATGCAAACGAACCGGACGTATGAAATCTTTTGAAAACGTAAAAATTATTTTGTAGCGCGTATTTCCATAGAACATGAATGTATTAAAGCGCATTAATAACTAGCCCGTGGGATTTTATGCACTGCCGTGAAAGTTTAAAGATGCAAAAATACACAGAACCTACATAATATGCAAAAATGTATAAAACATTTAAAAACATAATACTGGTGATATTATTTAGTAGCTAAAACAATTCTTTATCCAGGTTGCATTTTCTAGATTATATTCATAACGACGTGAATTTCCATAAATATCGGTAATCTAGTAATAAACATTTAAATTTTTTGGTGGCTTCGCGTGAAATTAAACTCTCGGTTACCAATCGATAATCCGTTTCAACGACGTTGCCATGGTCTTCTTCTTAAAAAACAGCCCGCTATTAACTGGTTAACAGAGGACAGAAAAGTAAGGAGCGCACGTGCTTTTTAAGACGATGTACGGACCGTGAGTTGATCGTATAAGTTTTTCGTGACAGAAAGGCCTGGCAAGAAACGCGGCTGGGTAATTCTCCTTACTTGTTGAGAGAGTAATCGTGCCCCAGGCTAACAGCACCTCTTTTCTTTTGATCTCTCATGAACTTTCGCAACCTTTAACGATTCCTTCGTTTCCGTTTTCTCTTCAACAGTGCACGCAAGTTGAATTTTCTTTGTAAGCCAGCAATGCACGTCGTACGGGATTAATGATAAAATCGATTAAGTGCTTTTTCTTTTGGAAAAGGTAATATTTTTATAACCATTAGCCTATAAAACTTCTCCATATGCATTCATTTCGCAAAAGCCGCGAGATCATTTTTCATTTTCTCTGAAATCGGCGAACGCGTGTATTCAAACATCACGTGCACACATCAGTCGTACATTTTATCTTTCGGGCGTTGCTCATTTCCACAACTGTAGATCATTAAAATTTTTCAAGCTCCAAATATGCAGGTACTACGTCGCTAGAGATAAAAAAAATATATATATATATGTATAATAGCGTGTAATTTTTAGAAAAAAATGGCACCTAAAATCACCCCTGTACTTTTTTAACATCTGTAGCTCGCGTATACAATTTTTTTTATATTTATAAAAGTAATAGAGATCCCTTTTAGTTTTATCTCGCGATAAATAACGTGGAAGTAAAAGGATAGTTTCACTGAGACCAATGTCAGTCTTCTACAAGCTTCGTTTACTCTGCTATGTTCGAACGAAGTTTTATTAAGCTCCATTAAGCTTTATTAAGAACGTGCTTAAAACGACAAATCGTTCAACTTCTGACAGTCATAGTTTTAAAGCTGTTTACGAATCGAGACACGCCACCAGAGCAACTTGGACTTCTTGTTAGGACGACGTTCATTCTTCACGAGACGGTTTAAGTACCGGAATATCGTGTCTTCGAAATTGGCGAGGATAAAACCATTCTTGGCAGTGAATATAACATTCTAGGCTGCGAAATGTAGCGTAACAGAAGGTGAAAGGTGGCGCACTTGGCGCGTCCTTGTAACTTCCCAACAACCTCTTCATATTTCAAACAGGAACGTCCGTCGAAAGTAGTCGAGCGAAACTGTAGACGGCTAGAGTCTAGGGGAAGCGTTTCGATTCAACAGCCTCCGCCGCCACTACCAGGTATGTAATTAACTGGAGCCCGGTCGAATCTAACAATAAATTATGCGAATCACGTTGTTTCGTAACTACGTTGCTGTTTCCTGATTCCTTTCTTCCTCCGAGAGTGCAGCTCGCTCGAATAATTTGATTCCAAACTCGATGCGAATTCGTTACATTCTTCCCTCTACTTGGACGATTCGAATTTCTTCTCTGCAATGTGCAACGGAACAATTCCGCTAACATTATTACATTTGTAATGCACTGACGCATTCGTATTCCCAGCATCGAGAAAAGAATATAGATCGATTGGCTAGATTGAATATCGATGAAATTCGAGTACGCTTTGGAAGAGTTTGTGTAAATTTCTTTCATTAAGAGGAAAACAATTTCTCTGAACTGTGACACGTTCCAGATATCTAACGAACAGACTGCCACAGAAATACGTACGATGAAACTCCATCCATCTGTTTATAAACGTCATAAATTCCCGCAATATTTATGTTTCCTTTCGGTAGTTCAATTTCAATTCCCAATTCATCGACAACGCTATCTTCTTTCGTTTTTAAGCTTCGTAGTTTCTCTGTTTCTCGCACGAAGAATATCCATCCATAGATACATCGTTAAGCGCAGTCGAATGGTCGTGGGTCTCGTTAGAGTTCACGAGAATCCCTTTCTATTGCGATAAAGTAGAAGATCGCGTCTAAGACGAATCCGAGAGCCGTACGAGGCGGAATACGATGGACAGATTACTTGGCCTCGTTAGAAGAACAAAACCCATAACGGCGGAATAACGAAGGCATCCTTCTTGATATACAACACTATTTCGAGGGTCTTATTACTGGCATTGGCTCACAACCTCGTTATCCCGAAAATCAGGGTTATTCGCGCGTGTAACCAGTGCGCATAAATAAAAGATAAATAAGTGAAAAGTGCACGGTAGATTTATTAAATCGTTTCACGTATCTCTTGGGCTCGATTTTGTTTCTTTAGCGGCGATTGATGCTCGTTGCTCGACGAATTATACTTATCGGTGTTGTTGTCGCAACTCGAAGCAAAAATCGAGCGGATGGCGGAAAAATTGTATGAAAAACAAATGGCATCCGATACCGGACGAGATGAGAAACGGGTAGCGTCATGGAACGTTATTTTTCGAATAAACGATAGAACATTGCCGATAGCGATAAGTCACGGTAAGTTCGGTATTAGCTCGCTAAATGTGATTACTAATTACTTAACGCAACTTCGTCCATTTAGTTTTGAAACCAGCGTTGGTCGTTTTGCAGATCCGTGTTTATTGTACACCGAACTCGCAGTGCCAGCGAAAGAATTTCTCAGATTTCCGCGACTGGCACGTTTCCAGAAAAGCCATTTCAATTACGCCATTATTCCTACCTCACAGAGAATGCTTTAGAGTTAAGAAAATTTCAAATACAGATATTTCATACAAATTCTAGACACAGTCACAACTTTCCATGTCTTCCCACGGTTTTCAGCATATGATAAAGGTTTTGAATTTAAATCCCTCGGTTTGATACGAGTCCGCGTATTCTACTTCAAGGAAGACTTCTTAATCCGTCAACCGCCGGCAATTTTTATATTTTTCCGTGCAAAAGCGCGCACCAAATGTATATCTGATAAGGAAACTCTTGATATCAAAAACAAAAGCCGAAATCGACAAAATACGTAGACATAATTATTAAGTCTAAGGATAAGTAGACGAGATTTCGACTTTGTTCGCGGCTGGAACATTGAATAATACCATTTCCTTGGTATAACCGAATAAAAAGGCACCGAAAGCTTTAACTTTCCTGGAAAGTCTTTAGTTTCGAAAGGAGATGTTTTATCGCTTTTTTAAAAGCGGCGTCCAAGATATTTTATGGTTTTTTTTTTTTTTTTTTTTTTGAAGCAATGTTCGAGATATTTTACAGTACTGTTTTAAAAGCATCGTCCAAGATATATCGTCGTACTTTTTTAAAAGCAATGTCCAATCATCTCGCGCGATTTCCCTGACATTTCCCGCGAATAAATTTTAGAAAGACGTTTAAACAATCCGTTTCTAATGAAAATAGCGGGACGTCAGGAAAAGCGGGATCGAAACGAACGTCCACATGATTCAGGAATGAGCGTTTCTCGCTGCGAGAGTTCGTCGGAAATCCGCTTGGATTTCGTTATTTAATCCGCTTTCGAATTGCTTGCTGCATTTTCGGCCCTTCGTCCAGGCCCGTCAACTCGCATAGTACCACACACCGTCGGAGTTTCGAACTACGTACCAGCCTTAGGAAAGAAAGTAACACGAGTAAGCATGTATCTGTATAAAGGGGAGGAAAAGAAACGTGTACAGCAATGGTTACAACCATAGCTTTAAGCGGATCTCACGTTGTACCGTACAAATTGGACGAATGTTCAACGTTTTGGAAAAGAAACTGTTGCGAAGGCAACGATTGCGTGAATGTTATCGTTGGTCGTGCAAGTGATAGCATCCGGTGAAGAGATGCTCTGATACTTTCGAGACGAAAAAGGAATCGGGCTAGCGTACGATATAGCGAGAAAAATTTAAACGATGAAAAGGGACGTGGAATTCATGACTCGGCAGTATCCATAAATGGTTGCGATTCTCTGTACGGAGTAATTGAATTCGCCACATAGCCGAAATTAATCCCTTTATATAGCGTTTGAAATCGAGAAAAGTGATTCTTAGGTGCCATTTCGGGAGCTAATTCTCCACGAACCAACCTGTTCGAAACGTTGGATACAGTTCAAATGCGAATTTCAATGGCCAATGTGGGAAACATTGTCTATACAATTTCATTGTAATTTTCTATTTGATCATTGTCTCGATACTTCGATACTCTGTCCATAACACTTTACTTTAATTTTCCAGATATTCCTTCAGGAAATTCCCAAGTGTTGAATTTTTTTGTGCCCAAATTTGCAAACGTTGTTTAGAAAACTTCATATTTCCCAGTGGGACGTTCCATTGATCGACATTTCCATTCGATTAAAGATCTCGGGGATGAAAGTACAGTACAGTGATCACGGAAAGTACCTGCACGCACCTTCGTTTCTCAACGAAACGTTCTTTTTTTTTTACCCGCTACTACATTTAATTTTCATATAGTGTAGAATTTTTGTAGTCATACGAAAGTACCGTTAAATAATGCGAAATGTAATATACTTGGAGCTAAGTAATTAGTATGTAGATGATATAATAAATGTAACGGTGTATAAATACTTTTTCCAGCCACTATAGATGCAGATTAGTTGGAAGATATCTGCAGTTGTTGCACGAGCTAATTGAAAGTCAAAATGCCTGTGAAATAATTTTGATCGACCAAGTGTCTAAAATCAATTTTCCCAGTTGTTGCGTGACCGCTTTCAACGTGTCCTTTTCGAAACAAGGGTATAACATTCCTGTCTATGCCCATGCATAGTTCACCAAACTAAATAGAATTTAGCAACAAGACAAAGTTTCAACTAAACTTTACGTCCCTTGGCACGATGGATCGAAAATCAAAACCGGTATATCGAATTTTCGCATTTCCTCCTCGACGTTATTTCACCACACGATCCCACAACAATCACTGTATGTTTCGTTTTTTCTAAATTTCCGAAAAGTATTTCACTTTGGTCGATTCATTAAAAATACACAGACTAGGACGAAGGTTTACAAACTATTAACAAATTAGAAATATCGCCATAAAGAATCGAACAGAATCAATATCACTTTATTTGTTAGATTAATAAAACACCTCTTGACGCTCATGCTCGCGTGAAACACAGCCAGTGGATCTAATTAACCTAACACAGAATTGCCATAATATACAGCAATATATAAAGTATCCAGACTATAGTACCCTTTATAATAATTTGATATTATATTATATAATAGATGGACAGTCCTTTTTATCCAAGTTTTCAATTATATTCGTAAGAACGCGAACTTGCATAAATATACGAGGTCTAATTATTATATATCCAAGAAATAATTCCGCTGGAAGGAAAATTGCACGTTCTTCACTGTTCAAGTGGAAAAAGGAATTGTACGTTAATGGGTTAATTACGTTCTATTACGTTGAACGTTTTACTACGTCAGATAACGCGGTGGGAAGAAATCGATTTCCCATTACTAGATTATTAATTAAACCGACGTCAATAGCCGCGCGAAAGTTACGACTGGTCGCAACAACGAAAACCTAACAGGTTTCCACCGCGATAATTACTCGGCGGCTTGCAAGGGAACTCAAACGCCAAGCGACGAGGAATTACATTACCGGTGGGAAGTTCTGTTTCCGTTTCGCTGTAATTGGTCAAACGATGCACCCGGGATCCTTTGTACCTACAAGTATATTCTTGGCGAAGTATCGCAGACGAGCAGATGAAAATCCATCTGTAGACGCGCGAGCAAATGGAGATGCAGAAGGAACTCGGCAAGATGAATATTCTCTTTCCAGGGATGCTGACCTCGCGATGCTTTTTCTCGCGAAAGAACCTGAATAACATCCTCGATACTATACTCCCATTGTATCGTACGATAAGGGAAATCCTGTTGCGATTTACATGGAGAATATTGCGTGTGTATAGCGCCTTGAAACGCTGCTCCACCTTCTAGACAATTTTCTTCAGTAACTTCACGTCGATCGATATAATCTTTTTTTGCGCTTCCTACGATACTCGATATACTCGCAACTAAGTGGACAAAAGAAAGTTTAAAGTCGCCAAGTAATTTATTTGCATATTATACATGCGCGTATCGCTATCTCTTTGTATTGGATATTTTTCATCAGTGTTGCCGACGGTCACTTATTTCGCGATACGTGTTAGATATATTTATTCGTTGCTCTTGTCAAATACGATTATTCTGTTTTCTAAGATTATGGTATTCTTTGTATCGATTATATTTAACTCGTTCATGCGGTCATAAATACGCGGACACTTGTTGGTCTAGTATAAGTATAATTTGTTTAGAACTACGAGGAAACGACCATGATTTTGTATTCGTGCAAGATTATCGGTGAAAGAATTATTTGTATCAGTCGCGATAAGAAAGAATTATTATTTGCCAGATTTTTGTATTCATACAGGATATAATGATCGAAAATATCACGCTTTGGTTTATGACAATTATTCGAAATGATTAAACGAAATTCACGATAATAATTAGGTGATCTATGCATAGGTCGCACTGAATAAAAGCAATTTCACAATGGCGAACGTTGATACAAGAGCAATTCCAATGGAAACGTTCCCTCCCTGTTTTATTGTTGATTACTCCTCGAGTAATTAAGGTCAACAATTTTATTCCCCAATATTCATTAGCGTAATATCGCTGTCCTCATTTGCGCGAGTTCCAGATATTGGCAATTAAAATATTCAGCATATCATATTGTTATTCTTGGTTCAACAAACAGGGTTTCAATCCATTTGTTCTATATAAAGCACTTCTCTTGGCCTGTTCATATAATTGAGTGAGTAATTAAGGGATGAACCTCGTTTTTAAATGATATTCATGAAACATGATATTCATTGTTTAATACATACTCGTTTAACGTCAAATATATTGCATGGTTCTTTAAACATTCTACTACGGAGAAGGTTTTCAAAAATATTCTCTTTCGTTCGAAAATATACTGACAATAAGAATCGAACTTGAAATGCATTAAAGAAAAAATGTATGAAAACGAATACGTTTCACCGCAGCTTGATGTTACATATCATTTGTGGATGAATCTTAAGATAACGATGTCTGAACCGACATCAGCATTGTCATATTTAATTGGTCATTAAAACTTCTTAATTGAAAGTCTTAATGCATCCGCAGCGATGGATGTCGAAGGCTGATGAGCGCTAATCTCGGCCTTGGTTTTAATAAAACGCGGAAGGAACTGGTAGACAAAGAAACTCGTCTTCAAATTAAGAAAATTAAATCTTGTTTTAAGAATTTTAAGAAAGTACGCTGAAACGCGAAGGACGATTGAAATCGCTGCGATTAATAACCGATCGATGAACTAAATATTCAATTTATAATCAGTGGATTACAAAGATATTACAATATTAATATATATTTGAATAATTTATATGTTAATTTATATCTGGAAATAATTATGTCGAAAGAGATTTTATTTCTAAAAAATCTGCGATATTTTCCTCTTCGCGCGATATCCATGGAACGTTGAATTCTTTCCTTGTTACGATAAATTTTTCCAAATACATTCCTGCAGGTCCAAACGAAATTTGTATAGAATCCAAAATAAACGAACGATAACAATACAATAATGATCGCATCTGAATATATAGACACGCCAGTAACAATACGATATCGCGACAGCGTTCGCCTGAAAATGAGTAGGAGAAGAAAGAGACCGACGTCGCGTCGCATCGGTGGCTTCAATAAATAAATGCGATTTTAATGGCGCATCCTGTACACCATTCTCATTTTTCTCGTCCAGCCTGGTAATATTTCCATGTCAAAAGTTCTTTGGTTCTAACGCTATGTACACGGAAAATATTTTTTCTCCTTACTGACGTGTCCCCCTTATGGACACGAGAGACGGCCATCAATTTCCAGTCACTGCCCAGAGAACGGGCATCTTCACTTGATACGAATTTCATTAAACGGTCGATTAAACAATTTCTCCAAAGTGAATTCTGAGAAAACGTTGGAAACTAATTAAGAGCGCAAATGTTTATCGGACTTGTGCTGGCTTCTCGATTCATTACATTTGAATAGCGTTCGATTTTAACGGCAGCAGCAAAACGCGACGCCCAAGTTTCCCGAAACAACCCAACGTCTGTGAATACGCGAAATATATTTTCGAGATTTCGTTCGACTTCCGAATATTAGGAAACTTTTCAGAAAAATACTTCGTACCGTCGCGTCGACGCGAGTTTTCAAATAGATCATCTCTTAATCGGAATAGTACACCTATAGGGTGTCGTATAACTGGCGGTACAATCTATTTAGAAACTGGTGATTTTTCGTGAAAAAAAGTCGAAACTGCGGAATAAAGTTTTCAAAGTCGGTGAAGTAAAAGCCACCAGTGTTTTTGTTTTCGGAGAATAAAGAAAAATGCACTATAAGGACTGCATAATAATTTAGTGCAAAAATATTACGAGTTTATAGATACAAAACGATCAGAAACGGAAGTTTGTTAAGTCGAAATTAGTACACAGCGTGGCATTTTTTCCAAAATACTTTTCCTCCAAGAGGAAGCCCCACATGCAAAATGCATATGGACAACTTGGTCCTAAATTTTCGACTTTTTCATCAAGAATCACCCTGCGCTCGATCGCCAATTACTGAACACCCTATGTATGCATATATATTGCAAAACTAAAATATCGCAGGCGAACAAGCAATTACTTGTTCCGTAACAATTTTATCCAAGAAGGGTCAAAGAGTCGGGAATCGGAATGCAGTGAAGCGTCGGCATTTTAGTAAACCGGAAACAACGTCAAAGAGGAAATACGAGATGCAGAGTAGAAGAGGAGTGAGGTTGGTTTCTCGCGTGGAGACGAATTAAAAAGTTCGTGCAGAATCGCGCGGCGCGGATCGGAAATAGCGAAAGGTAGAATTCTTTTTACACGAAGTGGAACAAGATCTATATACGATGGATGAAGGGAGGTTTCCGAGGAAAGTTTTTATTGGAACTACTTGCGAGATACTACTACGGTAGTTATCTACGGTGTACGGTACCCAGCCAGCCAGGGTTAACGTAAGTTCGTAACACAGAAGATCGGCCTCCGGTTTCCTTAGAGGCTGTTTCCAGCGATACGGGAAAATCTCGAGAACGGCGTTGAAAAATCCCTGCATGCGAAACCGTGAAAAAATTCCCTCGGCAATTGCAGGCATTTAATGGCTTCTTACGGAACATTCGCTTTAATTTCAATCGGAAGTTTCGCCGGATGAAAATTTTTCCTGTGCCCAGAAACGCAAAAGTACTTGCGCCGTGGAATATTTTAGGAAAATTTCACGGGTTGAATATTTCTCTTTAAAGTGCACGAAATTTGCGTAGAAGGACTTTTACTGAACTTTCAATACGCGAAGAACTTGGCTCCGATTTATATCGAATAAAATGGATCATACGTAATTCAATAAAATAATATAAAACCGAAAATATCGTGCGTCTATTGTTTCCTTATAAAAACGAAAGAAACTTTCGAGATAGCTTGATATATCTTTTACTTAAACGAAGATTACAACTTCAAATTATCGTTCTTCTTTACGATCAATTTTATCTCGGTGAGATTATTTCGAGAAATGTGTCTGCCACGATTCCCTCGTTGTACGAAGAACAATCGTATCATTTCTTTCAATCAAGGACAAAATGTTTACGATAACGCGTTGGTTCCATCGCGAATTGACGAAGCAAGCGACACTCAGCTTCCTATTTTTTAAAGGGGATTAGACGGAATAAGTAGGACGAATCGCAGACAACGATGAACGCTTAGCCTGTACTAAGCAAACATAAAGAGCAACAACTACAATATCATCGTTAAAATCTCGCGGTTCGCCGCAAATCTTCATACCTACGACGATGAAAGCATTGAAACGCTAAGCCTTCGAACGAGAGAATCGGGACAATAACCGGTGCGCTCTTTATTTTTCACATGTCCCTCGTTCTTTTCCTCAAAGGGTTCCCCTTGTTTCCCGAACTTTCGTCTTGAATCGTCGCGCTCTTTCTCCTTTCCTTTGTCTTTTTGAATAATTCCTTTCCGCGTTCACGGTAACCGGTTTGCAGCTTGATTCCGCTAAGCCATGCCAGAGAGGACAACGTAATATCTGTCGCGATCGATGCAACGATGTTTTGAATATTCCTCCTTTTCCTCAGCGTGCGTGATTATACGCGTGAATTGCGAGAGACGAACGAGGACATCGTATCTCGCGGGAAAAATACGCTGATGTGAGAAATCACTGGCGCGTTTCATGCTACAGACACGAGGCTGACGTGTATCCGACGTTCTTGTAGGTCACGGGAACGGCAACAATTTAACGCGCGCGATATTCATTTTCCACGTGCATCGCGCCATTATTTCCTACTAGTTAATGTAGAGGAAGTCGATTAGGCCATAAGCAATTTCCTATTACGTTATGCAAATTGCTTGGTATATTAGCTGATTAACTTGACTTTATTATTACAAGAATTTACTTTGAATAGACAGGAATGGAATAGGGAGGTATAGTCGATCGTAAAAGTGTGTATGCATCCCTTAAATATAAAATGTTATAGCATAGTAAAATATTGTAGAATATTATAGCACGTTATGAAAATTGCTTGGTACGTCAGCTAAATAATTTGACTTTGTTACAATATTGCAAGAATTTAATATAAATACCTCATCGCTTCAGTTCGTGAAAAGGTACAAAATATTCACCAACGATTTCCTTAACTTCCTTATCCGACGAGAATTTCTTTCTAGCAGGGGATTTTTCAACTGTGGAACAGATGGAAGTCAGTGACAGCTAAATCTGGCGAAATAAGTAGACGTGGCAATAAATCGCAAGTTTCGAATTTTAATGCTTTCATGGTCTTATAGCATCGCTTTCAATGGTAGAATGATGTAAAATTCATGAGTAGAAACAACACTTTGAACGAACGACAATTTTTACTGAAAGATAGAACAGATCTATACGTTCTTCTAAATTTCTATATTCTTTAATCCTTAAATCTAGAAATTACCGATCAAAGATATTAAAAATGTACGTACATTGCACTATTTTCGTGAAAACAGTTGCGCAGAGGTGAATTTTTATAACAGTTGTTTGCAGATTGTGTCGATATCTAAGAAATGGAAGTCTGAAAGATATGATTTCTTGAAAACAGGGGATAAAATTCTTTGAAGTTACCAAATGTTTTATGTCTCGTATGACGTAAAATTTTGAAAAAGTGTAAGTAATTTTGTCACATTTGGGCTCCGTGTTGTTCGAGTTTCTCTATGGAATTCTAGATTTCCTATATTCTTTCGCATCTTTATTCTCTCGTAATTTTAAAATTTCCCGGTTTTTAGATTTAAAATTACACATACTGTAATTTTTTAATTTTTCACATACAACAAATTAGATTCCCCCCGTTATAACAGATTCTCCAAATTCTAGTTCCAAGGAATTTATTCTTCATTCAGCTGGACAAACTGTAAAGTACAAATTAAATAATTAAAAATATAACAAGATAATGACATATATAATAACAAATATATAATGTATATATATACATTATGTATTAAATACGGGATCCGAGTGTAATAAGATTTAGGTATAATTTATACTACAACAAACTGAAAGGGTCGTGGCCTACAACTCTGTTTATAGCGGTGGTATTGCCTCGGCAAATATACACGTAAGATTTATGCGTTCATAGACGACCGCGTATCTATTATGTACCCATTGTTAGGTGAGTATATGTGTAGTACATAGATCTTCGCCTTTGTGTACGCATATATCAGTCTACGTAGTTGTATAGCGAACAGCTGAATCTGTATCATTTTACAGGTATGCTTGCGCTTAAGTGTACGTAAGGGAGCATCGCGTTCTATCGCTTGCAACATGATAGAGCCAAGAACGTATGTAAGCTTGAAATCACGAAAGATCAGAGGAACCTTTAATTACCAAGAAACTCAATTGACCTGGATCCTTCGAATTTACAGTTGCTCCGAATACATATTTCAAGAAGACGAGACAAATTTTAGTAACGTTGCTGGAAGGCTGCAATCTTTGAAGTTTTAATCTTCCAGAGGAACAAAACTCGTCCAATATTTTTATTTGTTTCAATAAATTAATACATAACGAATCTATGAACATTTTCTATAATCATCAATAGTTCGAAAACTCATAATCAGATTACATACGTTCATAGGACATTTTATACTTATTTTCATAGTGTAGATTCATCATGAAGCGAAGGGCATTCGTTCGTAGCTTGGCCTATATAATAAATTTATATACTTAGAAAATACTGTATTTTATGCTTTCTTTTCCTATGCTACAATATCGGCGATGTAGTAAATTTGATTTATGGTAATTCATTAATTACCTTGAATACCAGAAGTTAAGGGACATTGCGTCTAAACGTTAAACTCTTCATTACGATATCGACCGCTAGCTAACTCTATAGGTTCTGAACCGAGTCCATCTGGATTATCTTCGCTGATTTAATTTATTACCAGGATATTACCAAGTGATATAGCCTGTAGTTTGAGTTATGGCTACTTAGGCTCACAAAGGGCAATAGCTGTGAGTGACTTACCGGAACTACTTGAGGTATGGTGATCTGGTTTAGTCCGAAGAGTCACCATCGGAGCTGTTCTCTTATCCTTGGCTTATCTATCGGCCCAAACTCGATAATAGCAGTTATTAATATGGCTGATCTTCAATACGATATTATGCTCGAGTTATCGTATCAAGATTTTCATAATTCATTTCACTGCGATTCCATAATGTACGGTATACAGAAACATTAGCGATATTAAAATTTCATTGTGCAATTTTTGAAATTAATAATTATCGTATCAAGCCTCTCATAGTTTTACCGAGATCCTACAATGAACGGTGTAGAAAGACATTACCGATATTAAAATCCCAGTGTCCAATTTTTGAAATTAACTATCGTATCCAAAACTTTCATAATTTTATTCAGAATTCATAATGAAAGCTGTACAGAAACATTGCCGATATTAAAACATCGTTATTCGATTTCAATAATTAGTGGCTTAAAATAATCCCAAGTTATTATAACGATAACGATGAACGTTCGCCTGCGTAAAATACGAAGCTAGAGATCTTCGAGTAATTTTAACTTGGAAATGTGCACAATTTTCGTAAACGCGTCATTAAAAATTTAAGAACACCGAATTAGTCTTAATTAAACCTGCCTCGAGTTTCGCGTGATTACACTTTCTATAAAAACGTGCCACGCAAGTATATACGAAGAACGGTAGTACTTACCGTGTAACGTAGCATACATTTCGCGCGAGTATTCTTCCCCTATAAAAAATTACTGCGCGTAAATTTCTCCTCGAAAATTCTAGCAATCAGGTTGCCATGTACTAAATGTAATGTAGATTCGGCCGTTTTTGGTCGTTAAAACGTTCTAATTACACCTCGTGTTTGCTTCTCGTTAATCTTATTCTCAAAATATTTTACCCTGTGGGAACGTTCAGTTCGGTGTGGACCGATGTTCACTCGATTACGCTTGATTAGAGTCGATTAAACGACGTTTCGGTGTGTACACTGTGTATAGATGCCGCAGTAACAGACGTATATTGCCACGTCGATTAAGTACACTTCGTTTAAATTCGCCTATTTCAAATATCGTACCTATTCTATGTAGCGAAATATCCCAGCTGTAGCTATCCTATGTGTAAAAATATTTTAAATTTTGTATTAGCAGGCAAATTTAACTATATTTTATAATGTCATTGCTCGATTTCGCGACATTTGTAATGTCAAAGCAGCATGGAAATAAAATAGATTTTGCGCTTTATGCAATAATAATTGTCGCATTTGCAAGATGTTTGCTGCATGTACGAGTCAGTCGGAATACATAATTCGAAACCATCTTTTCCCGACGACTAGCGAGAATATCAAACGAACTGCCGGTTAAATTAATTCTGTCTAGTAGATGCTAATTTCATCTCGGAAACTTTCGTCTTGGAATTTATTTACGGGGTCTGTTAGCAGCGATAGTAAATCGTAATTACGTTATGCTTGCATTTTCATTGTTGAAATTAGAAATCTACGTTCCACGATCTCTTCCAGCTTCGCTCGACATAATTTATCGAAGTTTCTTCCTTGTTACCTTTCATAGCTTAATCAACCATCATATCGAAATTGTATCACGCGTTTCCGAATTCTCCAATTATTTTTTTTATTAAGAACGGATCACAGTGATGTTCGATTCTAACATATCCTGGAGAATAAATATATCTATGTACTTAAAGGCGGGAGTGCCATTCGCCATTGTAAAGTATAAACTTCAGAAACTAACCACATGGCCGACCATAAGAAGTCGTTAACTAAACATTTTTATTCTATCGATAAACCACATTATGTAAAAGTTTTTGTACTTCATCTATAAGCTATGGAAAAAAGAAGTTGGATTTATCAGTCTTCTACGACTTAAAGTATACCGTGGCACGGCGATACTTTTAGCAATTACAGCGACCAAAAGTATAACGAACCTTCCAATCTCGCAACCACAGAGGTATACATATCAAAAAACACATTCCCCAAAGTAGTCCTCTTCGCTTCTACAAATATATTCTCCGCTCTGGCTTCCACTATCTACTCTTTAATATTCAAATAGCTCACTAAGAAACCAGTATGCTTCTATGTATATCAAACATACGTGGGATGCACTCTTGTGTGATATTCCAATCTGATCTACCGTTGCAAAATTACTATATGTTTAAAGTTCGGGGAGTTCGTAACACATTCTCAGGATGGTCCTTAATAAATCATCGAACTACTTCATAACCACCTAGCTACTTCATAAGGAAGCAAACAATCCCATGACGCACGACTATATTCCAGGTACGTGGAATCACGCCGACGAACAGGAAAACTAGTTAATCGCATAATTATGAGAATATCTATTTAACAATTAATAAAATGATACGTTAGATTTCAAAAATGATCTTGCGAGTTAACTGTTCGTATCTTAATCGAGATAAACGGATTTTTGGAAACTCTCAAATTCTAAATTAGCGATCTTCCAGTTAATCAAGATTAAGTGGATGTTTAAAGATTGAAAATTCTGTGCCAACAGACTTCGAGAAAACAGAGATTCTTTAATGGAACGTAGAAGGGTGTTGCAATGATAGTACAAGTCCGTAGATAGTACAAGTTATCGAGTGTGAACGATCAATTATGTAACTTACGTCACCGAATGGTCAGACGATGTAATATTGACTATAAAATCGATATCGGAAAGCGACAGTCTATGAACTTAATCGGAAATGTCGCCGATGCGATTAGAAATCATCAGAGACGTTACTGACTGACAGGAAACACCTGTCTGCAGGGTGAGAGGCAATTTCCTGGTTAACCTAAACCCCGTTTACTCGTGTATTACGTTGCGCCACACCGTCAGACGTCAGATTCAGATAAGGAATTTCAAATTTTATCAGCGGGACACCGTTCCGGCTAATTAGCGGCAATCTACAGTTTTTCTTCCATAAAACGTCGGATACGAGATTTATAATTTTATATCGCGGTTAGGAAGAAAAAGAAGTTGGAATATCTGCTTGCTTTTTGTTCTATAAATCACGGCATACTTATCTGCGGGCAATTAATCGAGGAACGACACGAGTTTGCTGGCTGCTTTTCACACTTTTTACCGTGAACTTTTATATTCTAGCTTCATTAACTTTTAGTATATCTTGGTAATCGTATTTACAAGTCAGTCGCAAAAATCTGCATACATCTGCTTGAATATAAAACGTGGCAAAAACGAAGCTTATCTTTGCGAATATTTTTGGTACATTAAGCCACATTTGTTCAGGTGTGACAATTTATTCACTTTCGTCATTAAGAAAAAAGGAGTTACGATACACTTGCCATTTATAGGAAATCATAAAAATAGTAGGATTAATATTATACAGCGTCAATAATATCCTGCTACCTCTTTAGAGTCAAAGAAATTAATGATCTCGTAGTTTCTGGAGATTTTCGCGATAAGGATAAATAATTTTCTGACAAAGTGCACTTTCAATCTCTTCGCTAAGTGAAACACGCAAAGTTCTATAGATGAGCGTAGACTTTCATGTATGCCTGTATACGTGTACGGAACTTTAACGCTATTTTACCAATGGTAGATTACCAATGTATACACAATTCACGAATAAACGTAAGAAACAAATATCAAGTCTGGAAACAATAATGGAATTCGATACAATATCGCGGTTATAATGAAATAACTCTGGAATTCGCGTCGAATTCATCACCTTATGTTGGTAGCATAGGGAAAGCTGAATATTGGGTAGCTTTTATTAAACTGCAACTACCGTTCGCCTCCTCCTCAAAGCGTGAAATTTTCAATAAAAATCGTCGTCGGTGCGACAGATGGTAGTCATAAAAGCAAATGCATTCTCGTTTTTGTTTGCTCGTTATTTCAAAATGCGTCCATTAGAGGTGGCCGGGGTGAGCGTGGTCCGTGCCAAGAGACGAACAACTTTTCCCCCGACAAATCGGTCGTCGTAAATCTATCTGGTTGTCCGTCTTCTGCCGCTCCTCCCTTCCTTCTCTCTCTTTCTCTCTTCAACTTCATTGGTAGGTAATATTACGGAAGGTGAAAGTCGACGATAAGCCGAGAGTATTCAAATATTTTCCCACGGGCCGAACCAAGAATAATGAGAGAGGATGCCATCCGTTCCCCCACCCTGGAAAACCTTATGCATTATCTGACCTCTTTTTATTTCACAGGCGGAACTCGAGCGACACGCCGCTAGAAACTTTGTCAAAGATTTCGAAATTTCTCGCGAAATTTATGGCCGTGGAAAGCCGCTCCGCTTTATACATATATCGGTGTCACGGGGATACACGGTGTCTAGGAAAGTTTGTCGAAAACGCACAAGGAAAACTAAGCGAATATCGTCGGAAAATTCATGGATGGTCAACAGCCCTCTATGGCTTATGTTGCATATTTACGACGAATCGCGAAAGTATCCGAATACTTATGGCCACTGGTATCAGGCGATATTTATATCGAAATAAATATTTTGTATTGTTGAACAGCATCGGCGTAACGGGTGTCCGGTTTTGATGATAATGTATGTATTTAGAAATTTTTCGATACGGCGTACACGCACGATATCGAAGCAGAAATTATTGCAAATAGATGCTGCAAATAGGTTCTGGAAATTTTTACGTGCTTCGAAGATTTACAATCTTATGGAAATGAATTCAATTGGAAAGAGTTTAAGACCAGAATTATCGACGATTAAGGTACAAGACTTGTACGAAAGAAATTACGATGGAAGATATACGTATGAAAAAATACATAATTCAAAGTAAAAGAATCAAAAGAACCATTCAGAATCTAAAAAATGCGCCGTTGTGGATTTATAAAATTATTATGAAAATTCACAAATTAGTCATTTTTGTTAACTTGACGTTTCCGATATATTTAATAAACCGCAATAATAATAAAT